>NC_091375.1:4669960-4924960 GCF_038502225.1 Cherax quadricarinatus
TGCAATCACAATTTACTGTTCTTGCAATAAACATTAAAAATAAAAGAGTTAAAAGTACATGTTATCCAGTGGATTCTGACCATTATTTTAAAGCCTATACAGGAGGGTCCTGCTTTTACAACAGGTTAGGCTCCAGGCTACTGCTGTAAAGCAAACATCACTGCAAAGTGAAACATAGTCTTGTTTTCACTTTCAAATGCAAATAAAAGTCTGATAACATGTGTACACTAACATATACGTACTAAGTGAGCAATAGAGCTAGGCGTAAAAAAATTCATGTACAGCACACACATTACTCACCTTAAAGTATTTTCATCCTTAGCTTACAGTGAGTGGTGAATATATTTATTGTAGGAAATCTGAATAAATGAAGAATTGGTATAATTGAAAACTGCTGCATTAGCAAAACTGTAAAGCGGGGCCCTCTTGTACATAAATAACATACACATAGGAGAAAGAAACTTATGATGTTTCGGTCTGACTTGGACCATTAACTAGTCACTAGGTTAATGGTCCAAGTCAGACTGAAACATTGTATTTTCTTTCTCCTTCGTGTGGGTTATTTGTGTATTGTTCCAGTCATGGTATTGTGCCTTTTTATTCAATTTAAGTCTATTATATCTAGGTTTGTTATACTGGGAGTTTACTATCTCTGCTATAAAGCCTTGAGGCATCAAAATGAAGTTTTAAATAGTATAAACATTTGACTAACTTGTAGAATATTTTTCTCTTCTGATGTATGTGTGAAGATATGCATAAGAATTTTAGATATGTTTAAGCTTTTATGTATTACTCACCTAGCAGTGTTTGCACGGGTCGAGTCACAATTTCTGGTTGTTCCTCTTTTACTCTCACTGACTCTTATTGAGCCCTGACTTTTAGGGACTGATCACATGTGCAGGCACACCTTGTTAATACAGCACTAGCTTTTAGAGAGCTTTGCTAATACAGCACTTTTCAATTATAATCATGTTTATTATTTTCAGTGCTTGCCTTGCTCTTAAGATGGTTTTTGGCAATTTTATAAGAACAATTACTTATTATTTTTACTTTCGGATTTTTTTAATCCTCGTGATATTGCGCAGTTGATAACACGTTTTTAGGCTTTTATATGCACTGGCATATAAGGTTGTGATGGTGATCTGGAACTTCATGCACCATATCAGCGACATATGCCTGTACTCTAATATATTCTCTTACTCGCCACTCTAAGATTGAAAAAGGTACATCTTAATGTTCCTATGGTTCATCTGTCTTTAGCTGCCATCTTTGTCCCCTGCTAAGAGCTTAGAAGACAATGTGACTGTATACCCTGGGAGAGATTTATTTATTTATTTATTTATTTATTTATTTATAAATTTTAGCATACATACAGAGGTACAAAAAAATACAGGTAAGAGCAGCATGCCAAAGCCACTTATATGCATAGCATTACGGGCTGGCTTAAAATTAACTTAAGATTAACTAAGCAATGATGAAATCAGTGATAAAACATTATTGTAAACAGATAACTCTAAAATACAAATGAGTATTACAAAGACAGGTCATGTGGTTGCATGCATTGCTGTTCATTCAGGTAGTGTATTTAAAAAAAAATAACAAAGTTAGGTTTAACATTTGTGTGATATAATTGTGAGTAACATTTATTTTCATATAGTCGGACTTGAGTCCTGGAAATGGGAAGTACAATGCCTGCACTTTAAAGGAGGGGTTTGGGATATTGGCAGTTTGGAGGGATATGTTGTGTATCTCTATACGTATATGCTTCTAAGCTGTTGTATTCTGAGCACCTCTGCAAAAGCAGTGATAATGTGTGAGTGTGGTGAAAGTGTTGAATGATGATGAAAGTATTTTCTTTTTGGGGATTTTCTTTCTTTTTTTTGGGTCACCCTGCCTCGGTGGGAGACGACCGACTTGTTTTAGGATATACAATTTATATGGTTCAGTTATTCAGTATTTATTTGGTTTTGAGTGAGTAAGTGAACTTTGAGAAGAGACTTGAATTTATAAACAGGTAGTGTTTCTTTTATATTTACAGGTAATGAATTCCAGATTTTAGAAGAAAAGAACCCAGAGGTCAAATGCAGGTTGCCAGGACTAAAGGAGAAAAAAACAAAATTGAAGGGAATATGCAAAGAAAGGGAACTTGTTATATATCTGAACCTAGTACAGTAGACCCTCAGCTAACGATGGCATCAGCTAACGTTAAATCCAGCTAACGATACATTTTAACGCAAAACTTTTGCCTCGGCTAACGCTAAAAAACTCACCCAACGCGATTCGTTCGAGACGCATCCACGTGTGGCCTGAGCGCGCCTCAGTTGTCCCGTGGGTGCCAGTGTTTACAAGCCAGCCAGTGCGGTCGCACCCACCCATACAATCGGAACATTTCATATTATCACAGCATTTTTAGTGATTGTACCCGCAAAGTAAGTCACCATGGGCCCCAAGAAAGCTTCTAGTGCCAACCCTGCAGGAAAAAGGGTGAGAATTACTATGGATATGAAGAGAGAGATTAAGGAAATGTGTGCAAAGTGGCTTGAAGTGCAAACCTTTATGGATGAAAATCACCCTCACACAGCTATTGCAAGCCGTGCTGGTGACTATTACAATGACAATGTTGTGAACCATTTTAGACAAATCATAAAGGAACGGGAGGTACAGGCCTCTATGGACAGATATGTTGTGCGGCAGAGGTCCAGTGACTCTCAAGCTGGTCCTAGTGGCATTAAAAGAAGAAGGGAAGTAACCCCGGAAAAGGACTTGATACCTCAAGTCCTAATGGAAGGGGATTCCCCTTCTAAACATTAACAACTTCCACACTCTCCCCTCCTCCCATTCCATCAATCATCACCAGATCTTCAATAAAGGTAAGTGTCAGTTTGTGTGTATTAAAATTAATATTTCATGTGGTAAAAAAAATTTGTTTTTCATACTTTGGGGTGTCTTGCACAGATTAATTTGATTTTCATTATTTCTTATGGGGAAAATTAATTCAGCTAATGATAATTTCAGCTAACGATGAGCTTTCAGGAACGGATTAATATCGTTAGCTGAGGGTCCACTGTACTGATTTCTACTACTCTCGCAGTCTAGTATGAAGGCAGAATTTCCTGTTGACCACATTATCAACCAGGCTATTGCTATCTGCAGCTCTATACAGTCATCAGTAGGGACACAACTACTATCAGCCTAAATGGTCTTGAATGCAATGCTTCAAATAATAAAATAGGAATGGATAGGAAGCAACAAGGATAGAAAGGACTCAGCAGAAAAAGAAAATAATTCTTACCACAACAATCCCTAAGGAATAGACAAATAAGTAACTTCCTCTCAGTCCTCCATCTCAGTACAACCCTCTCACCAGTGTCTATCTCACAGATGGAGGATAAAGCCTCTGCCAAATCACATGAATAACACACGTTTAGTGCTTTGCATCAATATACAATACAATATGCCCTCTTATACAGAGACATCACATGTTAATGCATTTCATGTTAATGCATTTCATGTTAATGCATTTGAAAACAGTGCATCCAAAATTTCATAATGTGCTAAAAATAAATCTAGTAACCATGCAGAATTTGGGTAGTTCTCTCTGCTGATTTTCTCAATCTAATCACTGGACCACTAGCAGTGACCCCCTATCCCAGTGAACCACCTTTCTTACTAAGTTAGTCATGTCCAACCACCTTTATTGTCAAGTTAGTCAAGTTCAATTACCTTTCTTACCAGGTTAGTCATGTCCAACCACCTTTCTTACTAAGCTAATCATGTTTACTAGACTGCATTTTTTGCTTAACAGATATTTTCCAAAATTTATAAGCCTATGAATGCCTTATTCATATAAAACTCCAAGTGAACCTAGCACCTACAAAGCATAAGGTTATGATCCTAAGAACATATATACATATTAAGACTAGCTTGATATCTTAGTTTTCATGAAAAACAAAACAAAAACAATAAAAACAATCCTATCGGTGCATAACGTTTAAGAAACTCTTGTTTTTATCACTTTGTCAACAATGATACGAGCCTAGTGTGGTACTCGATATAATTTAGTAACATACCAGTTGTGGCAACACAGTCGAAGCCAACAAAGCCAAAGAAACATGTGGCTGCCCCCTGCATAATGCCACTGAAGCCATAGGGGGCAAATCCTCCAACGCCCCAACTATCCATCGATTGTGGAAGAGGTACTGTGCATGTTCCATTCTCATACAGGTCTATTTCAGGTATAGCCCAATTCTCAACACTTGCTGTAAATATTACAAACATATTTCAGGTACATACCAAGTAGTTCATAAATATACAGTGGAACCTCAGTGTTTGAACGTTTAGGACCTCGAACAAACCGGAGTCCAAACAATTTTGTTCAGAGAAAATGGACCTGGTCTTTGAATGTTCTCCTGGAGTCCAAACACACCAGCTTGTTTAAAATTCAGGTGTAAAAAATTTTTTATAGGAAAGCCCTGCTTCAAAATTACTTGGAAGTGACCTCTGACCTGACCTAACTCTCAGAGACTTTTGGAGGAGTCATTTCAACATCCTCCAGTGTAAGGCTGATAATTAAAGCCAGAGAAATTTTGTTTCAAACATCTAGGAACCAATTAAGTTCGAACACCAAGGTTCCACTGTACTTACTAAAACACTTCAGGTTTATCAATAACTTTCATAAGTTACAGAACAGAGTTAATAACATAAGAACATAAGTAAGAAGGAACACTGCAACAGGCCTACTGACCCATGCGGAGCAGGTCCATGGTCCCCCCCCCCCCCGGATTAGACCAATGACCCACCCCCCGGATTATCCCAATGACCCACCCAGTCTGGTCATCCCCACACAAGGATGGAGCACTATACCAGACCCAGCAGCACAAGCTAGTCAGGTCCAACTCACACCCACCCACACCCACTCATGTATTTATCTAACCTATTTTTAAAACTACACAACGTTTTAGCCTCAATAACTGTACTCCGGAACTTATTCCACTCATCCACAACTCTATTACCAAACCAGTGCTTTCCTATATCCTTCCTGAATCTGAATTTTTCCAACTTGAAACCATTGCTGCGAGTCCTGTCTTGGCTGGAAATTTTCATCACACTATTTACATCCCCTTTATTTATTCCTGTTTTCCATTTATACACCTCGATCATATCTCCCCTAATCAATGCCTTTCGAGAGAGTGCAGATTCAGGGCCCTCAGTCTATCCTCATAGGGAAGATTTCTGATACATGGGATCATCTTTGTCATCCTCCTTTGTACGTTTTCCAGAGCATTTATATCCATTCTGTAATACGGTGACCAGAACTGAGCAGCATAGTCTAAATGAGGCCTAACCAAGGATATATAGAGTTGAAGAACAACCTGAGGACTTCTATTATTTATACTTCTAGATATGAAGCCAAGAATTCTGTTAGCTTTATTGCAAACACTAATGCACTGTTGTCTTGGTTTTAGGTTACTGCTAACCAGAACTCCTAAATCCTTTTCGCAATCGGTAGTATTAAGATCTACATTATTTAGTTTATATGTGGCATGGTTATTTAACTGTCCAACATTTAGAACTTTGCATTTGTCAATATTAAACTGCATCTGCCACTTCTCCGACCATTGCATCAGTCTATTCAAATCATCCTGGAGTGCTTTAATGTCCTCATTAGAATGAATTGGACGGCCTATTTTGGTGTCATCAGCAAATTTGCTTATGTCGCTATTTATTCCCTCATCTATGTCGTTTATGTAAATTGTGAACAACAGTGGGCCCAACACTGATCCCTGAGGATCACCGCTTGTGACGTGACCCCATTCGGATTTCTCCCCATTTATGCAAACTCTCTGCTGTCTATTTGTCAGCCATGCCTCTACCCAGGAAAAAATTTCTCCTCCTATTCCGTGTGCCCTAAGTTTCCTCAATAGCCTCTGGTGTGGAACTCTATCGAAAGCCTTACTGAAATCCATATACACAATATCATATTCATTACCATGATCTATCTCCTCAAACACCTTAGTGAAAAAAGTTAGTAAATTCATAAGACAGGAACACCCCTTTGTAAAACTGTGTTGAGAATCATTAATCAATCTGTGCCTGTCAAGATGGCTACGAATTGCTTCGGCAATTATTGATTCCATAAATTTTCCCACTATGGAAGTAAGGCTTATTGGTCTATAGTTCGAAGCCAAGGACCTGTCACCTGCCTTGTAAATAGGTATTACATTTGCCATTTTCCACTTATCAGGCACTATGCCAGTTTGTAGTGATATGTTAAAAAGATTAGCCAAAGGTATGCTAAGTTCCTCTTTACATTTCTTTAACACCCTTGCAAACAGTTCATCAGGACCTGGGGATTTGTTAGGTTTTAGTTTCTCTATTTGTTTGAGGACCATGTCACTAGTTATCGCAATCGTACATAGTTTATTATCATCCTGTTTTACGTAATCTATTATTTCAGGAATATCGCTAGTATTTTCCTGGGTGAAAACTGAGAGGAAGTAGGTATTTAGGATTTCACACATATCCTTATCACTGTCAGTGATCTGACCAGAGTTACTCTTAAGTGGGCCAATCTTGTCCCTAATCTTACTTCTGTATACCTGAAAGAACCCTTTTGGGTTAGTCTTTGAGTCCCTTGTGACCTTAGCCTCATAATCCCTTTTTGCTTTTCTTATTCCTTTCTTTATTTCTCTCTTTAATTGAATATATTGATTTCTTAACTGCCCATCCCCTCTTTTGATATGCCTATATATGCCTCTCTTTTGACCAATGAGATGTTTTAATCTATTGTTCATCCATTTGGGATCATTTTTGTTAGATCTAATTTCCCTACTCGGAACAAAAGTTGTCTGGGCAGCTAGAACTATGCTCTGAAAAACGTCATATTGGCATCCAAGATCACCTACCTGACCCATAGTCAGGACATCCCAATTTAGCCCACCCAAGTAATTTTTCAGTCCCATGAAGTCGGCCAAGCGAAAATCTAGGACAGTGATTTGATTGCAGTTATCTGGGTAATTCCATGATATATTGAAACTAAGTGATTTGTGATCACTTTCCCCAGCTCATCATTAACCTCAAGATTATTAATTAGTGAATCTTTGTTGGCAAGAACCAAGTCAATCAGATTTGTTTCCTCTAGCTGGTTCTGTCACGACCTGTTCTAAAAAGCAATCCTGAACCGTATCAAGAAAGTCTCTAGACTCAAGATTTCCTGTCATACTGTTCCAATCAATTTGTCTAAAGTTAAAATCTCCCATTATCACAACATTTTCATATCTAGATGCCTTATGAATTTCGTCCCATAATAGCTTATTGCACTCCCTACCAAGGTTTGGGAGCCTATAAATCACACCCAAAATTAATTTGTCACGTCCCTCGAGAAACTGTAGCCAAACCGATTCTGTGTTCGATGTTTCTAATCTTATATCATGTCTAAGACAACAATTTAAATTTTCTCTGACATACATTGCCACACCACCACCCTTCCTGTTGACCCTATCAGTGTGGAATAGTTTATAACCCTGTATGTTGCATTCAGAAGACATTTCTCTATCTTTCAGGTTGAACCAGGTCTCTGTTATACCAATAATATCTATATTATCTACACTTGCAAGTAATTTTAGCTCATCTAGTTTAATAGAAACTACCTGTGATAAAAAAAAAAGTAGACCTTAACGCTGGTGAAGGGCTCAGGATGCAAGTTATTGGATATACCCTCCCATTCCTGGAATCAAACCTATATAATCATTTTGGATTAAGAGCTTCTCCATAAATAAAGCAAAGAGCCAAGAGCTCAGGTTACTCAAGAGTATTGCCAATATGACTTCCTTAGAATTAATAAAGTGCAGTACAGCAGTGAAAAAATTCACAGGTGTACAGTAAGCTAATTTTTTAAACACACAAGCTATCTCTCTATGAAGTAGGCTGACCCAAAAATAAAGAGGAAATAAATCTATTGTGTTCATTCAAGAAGAGGTGAGAGAGAAGCAGGAGAGAAGCAGGGGAGAGAGAGAAGCAAGAGAGAGAGAAGCAGGAGAAAAAGGAAAGCAGAAGAGAGAAGTGGGAGAAAGGGAAGTGGGAGAGAGAGGTGGGAGAAAGGGAAGGAGGAGAGAGAGGTGAGAGAAAGGGAAGCAGGAAAGAAAGGTAGGAGAAAGGGAAGCAGGAAAGAAAGGTGGGAGAAAGGGAAGCAGGAAAGAAAGGTAGGAGAAAGGGAAGCAGGAAAGAAAGGTGGGAGAAAGGGAAGCAGGAAAGAAAGGTAGGAGAAAGGGAAGCAGGAAAGAAAGGTAGGAGAAAGGGAAGCAGGAAAGAAAGGTGGGAGAAAGGGAAGCAGGAAAGAAAAGGAAGCTGTGGAAGAGAAAGCAAGTGGCACAAAAAGGAATGAAAGAAAAGGTGAATAAGAGAGGACAATTAATTACATTTTTCTAATTGAAACTTTCAGAGTTATTTTCCTTTATAATTACATAAAAAACTCCAAGTACCTAAAGCACCACTCACTGTAAAGAAATTTTTGAGAAATATATGTATAGTACATAGGACTTTCAGCCACTGAAATTTTAATAAAAGCCATTTAATATTTGGCCCCATTTTTAATTTCCAATTGAGAACTAACTGATTTATAAACCACTTTTTATTTTACCAAAAATATGTTAAATAATAAAGCAAAAAGTGATATTACTTCCATCATACACTGGTGTAATATTTTTCCAGCCACTCCCCGGCAACACTCCCACAGGAGCATACAAACCTTGCGTTCCAGCGGCAATGATGACAAAAACGATGACAAACAAATTGATGCTGGTAAAGACGTTATTCATTCGTGACGAGCTCTTAACACCCAGTGACAAGGCAACTGTAAAGAAGCAAGAAAATCATTCTATAATGTTCCAATGCTGTAGTAATATCATCCTCACCATTATTATTATTACTTCTGTATCATTATTATTACTATCATTATTATTATCATTAATGGACATTACCATAGTGTTTCCAGTTATACAAAAATATTTATTGTACAGAACTTCAGTGGGCCTAGAGGAAACTAATGGCTTTGAAATATGGTGTGCTGTTGGAGAAGTAAGGCAACATTTAAGAAGGAAATCAAGGAAATTGGTTAGCCAGACTTGAATCCTGGAGGTGGGAGGTAAAGTGAAGTAGACTATACAGGATGGGTTGGGATGTTACAGTGAAGAGGGTCATTTGAAGTGTGATGTCCACACTCACTTCTGTAAAGAGAACCATTGAATGAGAAACTGTGAATGTGTTTTCTTCTTTGGGTCACCCTACCAACATGGGAAATGGTCACTTTAGTAAAATATTTACTTTTGAATATCAAGTAACAAATGTACTTGGCATTTGCTCAGCATTGTGGATTCATCCTATTCAAAGACTGAATGGACTTTGTCTCAAATCACAGGAGAACCCTGCTTATTCGGCGCCCTTTTTACAGTGTTTCAAGTTTTCACTGGTTTTCAACTGAGCCACTATTCATTATATTCGGTGTCTTTTCCTCTTTTCTACACAATAACTGTGTATGGGAAGGGCGACTGGCGCCATATTTAGAGTACTGTATGCACGTACTGACTCACGAAATTGTAATGACACAATTGCAAATGAACCATACCGCGGGTAGGTACGGTGTATAAATATACCTAGTTGAATGAATCTTATTGTAGCCAGCTGGCCTAGTGGCTAACATGTCGTTCTGGAGTTTTACAACTCTCTAACCCCGAATTCAAGCTCTGCCCACAGTATGGACTGTATGTACTGTGTATTTATTTTACTTTTGCATGAGTGAGGCTCATGCTAGGGTATGTAGAAGAGGACTATTTTCCATTAAATGTAGCCCTTACATAGAGATGGGGTTGCAAAAAAAGTTAATGAGAGAGTTCAAGAGGGGTAGGATTAAATGATGAGGAATTTGATACAAAGCGAGAGTTGCTGCAGTTTCTCTTTGCCAGTGACATAATACTTTAGGAAGATTCTGAATAGAAGTTGCAAAGGTTGGGGAAGGAATTTGGAAGGGTGAATAAAAGAAGGAAATTAAATGTAAATACAGAAGAGAGCTAAGCAATGAGAGTAACAAAATATTCAGGCAATGAAAAATTGGTTATGAAAAAATTGGATATCAGACTGGAAGAGAAAAGGTATGGAGGGAGCAAGTGTATTTATATACCTGGGAGTGAGTGTCGGCACATGGCTCTACAAAGGGTGAAGTGAACCTTAGAATAGCTGAAGGGGAAAAAAAAGGTAGGTAGTGTTGAGACACCAATGGAAAGAAAGTTCATCTATGGAAGCAAAAATAGAATGTACTAAAGTATAGTGCTACTAACCATGTTATGTGTGTAAGGCATGGGCTTTAAACTTTGTGGCAAGGAGGAAGCTGGAGGCAGTAAAGATGTTCTATTTCTGAGCAAAGCGTGAATATTATGCTAAGAATGCAAAGCACAGGAACTAGAAGACTGTGTGGGATTACAAAATGTATTATTCAGCTGACCAAGGATAGACTGTTGAGAGGTTTGGGAATTTAGAGAATGGAGAATAGGGTGACTCTGAGGGTGTATAAATCTGAGGTGAAATGAAAAAGGGGTAGGGGTCAACCCTGAAAAGTTGGAGGGAGAGTGTGAAGATTTTAAGTATCTTGTAGTAATGGATCAGGCATCCAGCAGATGTGTGAGAGCATATTAGAACAGGGTGAGTGCAGACAAGTAGTGTTTTAGGATCTGATAATCTGTTGGAGTGTGAGGAAGGTAGCATTTATGAAAAGCTTCAAGGAAACTGGTTAGATGGACTTGAATCCTGAAGGTGGGAAGTATAATGCCTGCACTTAGAAGGAGGAGTGGGAATGTTGCACTACAGAGGGTCATTGAATGTTATGTGTGCTGGTGAATGTACCTGTTTTGATCATCCCACATTAGTGGGAGATGGCCTGTGTGATAAAAGAAACTGAATACAATAACCAACTGGACAAAAGTTTGAAAAACTTACGAGCCAATACAAATGACAGGCCAAATGCCAAGAAGTCAGGATAAGTAGAGAGAAATGAGACATCGATGGGCATTGCCTTAGCCAATGCCTGGGACATCGATTTGTTTGCTAACTCATCAACATACCCACTATATCCAGAAGCAACACTTGCTGTGCCTAAAAAATATTAGATAAATCAGTTACAGTATTCTAGAAAGTAAATCACACACTGCAAAATATTCTAATATTATCTTATATGGGTAACAGCTGCAGAATAGAAGAATGATTGAATGAATGAATTATCAATTCTGACAATAAGAAAAACATTTTCCCTTTTCATAGCATTATTATTTAAAACATGATATGATTACCTCAGTAGTTCAAAGTAATAAAAATTGGTCAACATTATATAGTACTGTACAAGATCACTAAAATATACAATACACAGAGAATAAGAAATGACTAGGACTGAGTACAACTCTACAGCAGTATAGAGCACAGGTTTCCCTCATTCATAAATTCACATTTTTGTAATCTCTTATTTCTATCAGTACATGTAATTCCATATGTGACATACACTCACCTTATGTGCAGTTAGCAAAATGAATTGGAAATTCTCATTATTTGGCAATAAATGTTCATGATTAAGCTTACCACAACTGCCACTGATCTGGAACAATTCTAATGCAAAAACTAAGGGACACCAGAATGTGGCACTGGTATTTTCCACTTACCGATCGCATATTCCAAGATTAAGTTCCATCCAATGATAAAAGCAATAAATTCTCCTATGCAGACATAAGTGTAGACATACGCTGAACCTGCTTTGGGCACACGAGCTCCAAACTCTGCATAACATAGACCTGGAAAAATATACAAATACTAAATGTACTCAACTATCTGAATACAGACTAATTGTTTTTGTTGGGGTTGAGCTACAGCACCTTTTAACTCTTTCGTTGTCGGTGCCATAGTATTATGGCTTGTAAGCCAGTGTTGGTGCCGCAATATTACGTCAAAATTCTAGCGGCTTCCAGTATTGCATTAGAAAGCTGGTAGGCCTACATATGAGAGAATGGGTTTGAGTGGTCAGTGTGTGCAGTATAAAAAAAAATCCTGCAGCACGCAGTGCATAATGAGAAAAGAAAACTGTGTTTTTGGTTTAAAACACCGACTTTGCAGTGTATTTTTGTATAGCATTTATGGTTGTATTCTCGTTCTCTTGTCTCATTTGATAGAATGGAAGATATGTTACAGAAATAGAGATGATTTTGAATGGTTTTTGGACTAAAAGTACCTTGAAATTGAGCTCAAATTAGCGGAAATGTTCGATTTTTGCCGATGTTCAAGAGTAAACAAATCACGCCACACGTCCAATACACATCAACTAGTGGGTCCAATCTGCTTTCACAAATGTGCTGATATTATTTATACCATTTTTACAATAATGCAGTAGTCTGCATAACAGTAAATCTTCTATTTTTTGTGTGAATAAAAAATTCAAAATGGAAAGCAAGCATAATATAAGAGGGGCCTGGAGATGTGACTAATGAACAGAGAAAATGTTATTCTGGCCCCTATTTTTAAATTGGCCTTACTTGAATTGTGTATGAAATTGGCCAAATTACCAATTTCTTATCATTTTATTAGGTAGTTGAAATCAGTAAATGGGTGGTTTCTTGTACTCAATAGATAGAAAAGTAGGAGTTCTAGCAAAATAGCTATGAGTTTGGTTGACTGGACTAATGGAATTGGCCGAAAATAGGGCAAAATCAGCGATGCGTAAATATCACCAAGACTGCTAACTTCGTGAGAGCGAAATTTCATAAGTTTTCCATCATATTTCACACTTTTGGTGTCATTACCAATGGGAAAAAATTCTCTATCATTTCAAAAGAAAAAATATTTTTTTTTTTAAATTCTTCGACACTAAGAGCAAGTTTGTGAGCAGGGGTTTTGACAGCGAAAGGGTTGACCAGTGGATACTTGCATATGTGATAAAATGGGCATATTGCAAAAGAACCCATATTTATAAGAACTGCAGAAGGGGCTTTAGGAAGTACTGTATCTCTTCGCAAACAAAATGGGTGAGAGCTGGAATGAAATCGAAGAATTATTTAAAGCTTAAAAATCAAAATGAAAAGTTTATTATAGAAGATGGTAGGCCCCATGTATAAGTTCTACTGCTCTAGATACAAATAGACGAGTGGTGCAAGGTTCACTCAATAAGCAAATATAGCCTCTCCTCAATTAGCGACGTACTCATTTACCAACGCCTCAGACTTACAACGGGCTCTCTGACCAGTACACATACATAAATAATGTATTAGAACTCATTTCCTCTATTCTGTTTATTACAATATACAGCACACTACTGTATAAACATTTAAAAATATACCAGAAATGTTATAAATGATACAAAGGTGACATTAAAACAATATCAAAGATGGTTGACACAAACCCACTACCATTATAGTATGCTCCTCACTTAGCGATAAATTCATTTAGTGATGTGGTCTTAGGAACGGAACTTTGTCATTAAGTGATGAGAGGCTGTATAGGTATAGGAGATACACATCAAACAAAGACATAGGGTATTATCATCACGGCAAAATACAGTGGACCCCCGCTTTATGATCAGCTCCCAATGCGACCAATTATTTAAGTGTATTTATGTAAGTGCGTTTGTACGTGTATGTTTGGGGGTCTGAAATGGACTAATCTAATTCACAATACTCCTTATGGGAACAAATTTGTTCAGTAATGGCACCTGAACATACTTCTGGAATGAAATAATATCGTAAGCCTGGGGTCCACTGTATATACAGTGCAATACCTTAGAGTGTTGCCAGATTTAGGTACGAGCTAAATAGGCTATAATGTAGGGCCTCAAAGTGGCCTCTTAAGCGAGGGGAAAAAATTCAGTATGAAGTCTGTTCATGTTGATCAAAGAAGATATGGGAAAGACAATAAATCATCAATAATCTGGTGATCAGTTACTCAGCTTCAAACATTATCTGATGTTATTGGTAGATCCTTTATACAAGGAAAAAAATTGTGATTATCTGGTGTTGGTGAAAATTCTGGCACACCTTCCCTTCCTCAATCCTGAAGGTGCTGGATAATCAGTATATATATATATGTACCTTGTTTACTTAGGAAAGGCACTGTAATAACCTAAAGTATTATCATATGAGACCACTTAGGATTAACACGGTGTAGGGTTGCAATATGTCAAAATCTGGCACTAACTTCAAGGTACTATATTAACAAAGATGATAAAGCTGGACTATTTGAAAGGGCCAGACCAAAACAGCGGACATAATCGAGTCATAATCGAGTCAGAGACTCCATTATGTCCCTTCTTCTGTGGAGGAGTAATAAGCAAATCAAATGCACTAAACGAGGAAGTGAGGACAAAAATTTGTTTACAGCACAGGAATTCCTCCGTAAGCCATGCATGTCATAAGAGGAGACTACAATGCTGGAAGACGTTAGTAACCCCTTCTCCTGTATAAATTACTAAATTTAACAAGAAAAACTTTTGTTTCTTCTTTTTAGGTCACCCTGCCTCAGAGGGATACGGCCAGTGTGTTAAAAAAAAAAAGTTCAAACAAAAATTCAATGTTGTAATGAATGATAAAACCCTGTGGGATTGGGGAATTAACAAGCTGGTTCATTATTAATGAGTAGGCAGGGCACAGGATATTTATTCCATAGAAAACATTCTCAAAACAAAATTAAAAAGACAGTACATTAAATATATCTTCGGAAAACTTAAATTAGGATAAAAATACCATTCACATAATCTAATTTCAACTATTCAATGTCAAGTAACTAAGTTATATTTTTAGTCTAACCGAAATGGCTTGCATAACTCATGGTTTTCCATTTAGAAAGCAATAAGGTAATCCAATCTGTAACATAAGTGCATCTTCCTGGAAAACAAATATATGTTTATTTAGTTATAAAAAACTGCTGTAATTAAAATTTATAATATAAAATAAATTTTAAGCATGATACAATTTTTTTTATTAACACATCAGCTGTTTGTAAAGTAAAAGGACACAAGTGCAACTAATGTGACATTTTATTGTGGCAACGTTTCGCTCTCCAGGAGCTTTATCAAGCCAAAGGCTTGATAAAGCGAAACATTGTCACATTAGTTGCACTTGTGTCCTTTTACTTTACATATTGTCAGTAATTCTACCAACTTTATTACATCAGCTGTTTACCACCAAGGCAGGGTGGCCTGAAAAAGAAAAACTTTCATCATCATTTACTCCAACAGTCCTGCCAGATGCACACTTACACTACAGTTACAAAACTGCAACATTAACACCCCTCCTTCAGGATACAAAATATAAAGGAAAAAGTTTATAATGAACAATATGAGTACAGCCTCTCTTCACTTAGCGACATACTCGTTTACTAATGACTTGGACTTATGACGGGCTCTATGACCAGTATGCATACCTAAATAATATATATTAGAGCTGATTTCTTTTATTCTGTTTATTACAATATACAGTACACTACTGTATAAACATTTAAAAATATACCAGAAATGTTATAAATTGTGCAAAAGTGATATTAAAAAATATCAAAGAAGGTTGACAGAAACTACCATTAGAACATGCTCCTCACTTAGCAACAAATTCGTTTAATGATGTGGTCCTAGGAATGGAACTGTCGTTAACCCTTAAACTATCCAAACGTAGATCTACGCTCATGCACGCAGCGCTCTGAATGTAGATCTACATTCAATTTTACATTCTTATGTAAAAAACGTAGATCTACATTTGGAGTGCTATGCATGTGAACATAGATAACAAAAAAAAAAAAAGGCACAATACCGTGACTGGAACGATACACAAATAACCCACACATAAGAGAGAGAAGCTTACAACGACGTTTCGGTCCGACTCGGACCATTTACAAAGTCACACTTTATAAATGGCCAAAGTCGGACCAAAACATCGTTGTAAGCTTCTCTCTTTTGACTCAAGAAATCGTAATGACACGATTGCAAACAAACCATACCCCCGGCCGGGATTGAACCCGCGGTCATAGAGTCTCAAAACTCCAGCCCGTCGCGTTAGCCACTAGACCAGCTAGCCACATAAGATTCATCCAACTAGGTATATTTCTACACCATAGGAAGGTTAGCACAGGCACCACTGTGACCACAAATGCAAGTTTTTACAGACGAATCTCCAGCTAGCGTGGCCGTGACGAACGCTAGAGTTCGTCACGGCCACGCTAGCTGGAGATTCGTCTGTAAAAACTTGCATTTGTAGTCACAGTGGTACCTGTGCTAACCTTCCTATGGTGTAGAAATATACCTAGTTGGATGAATCTTATGTGGCTAGCTGGTCTAGTGGCTAACGCGACGGGCTGAAGTTTTGAGACTATGACCGCGAGTTCAATCCCGGCCGGGGGTATGGCTTCTCTCTTTTATGTGCAGGTTATTTGTGGAACGTAGATCTACGTTTGGACAGTTTAAGGGTTAAATAAGGAGAGGCTGTACTGTATTTTCTCATTAAGTTTTTATAAACTATAAAAATTTAATAAAATGATGGATACTGTCTTACATAATCTAACAATGAACAACAAAACCTTACCAGCAAAGACTGAGGCTATTGCAGCAATGAGGAATGATATTATGACTGCTGGTCCTGCTGTTTCTCTTGCAACCTGACCTGCAAGAACATAAATGCCAACCCCAATAGTTGAGCCAATACCAAGGAATGTTAGGTCGAGGGCAGTCAAAACTCTAGGCAGTTCTGTGTCCTCAAAAGTAACGAATTTTTTTCTTGATAAACGATAGATGAAATTTGACATTTTGGATTGTGTTCAGGTACAACTAAAGAAACTGCAAAGATCATCTGAAAAAAAAAAATGTTAATTAATTAACATCAGTGCTTAAAATTATAATTTGTCTCACAAATATTAATTATCCTCACTTAACTTTTCTCCTTTCTTGCCCCTCTCTCTTAGTCTTGACTTAATGATGGTCCAGAAGAGACCAAAATATCATCTAAAAGTGTTCTTTCCAAACTGAGGGTTAGGTAAGATAAGAACTTATTTTCTTCATGTGTACTAATAAATCTACCTACTATACTTACTTAAAGTCTACCAGGAAATTATTGTATAGTAAGCACTGACATAAGACACTGGCACTCTCAAACCAATTAGGTACTTACAAACACTGTAGTTACAATCTTTATAATACAGCATCTCCTCACTTAGCGACGTACTCGTTTACCGACGACTCGGAGTTATGACAGGCTCTCTGACCAGTATGCATACCTAAATAATGTATAGTAGAGCTGATTTCTTCTATTCTGTTTATTATAATATACAGTGGACCCCCGGTTAACGAACTTTTTTCATTCCAGTAGTATGTTCAGGTGCCAGTACTGACCGAATTTTTTCCCATAAGGAATATTGTGAAGTAGATTAGTCCATTTCAGACCCCCAAACATACACGTACAAACGCACTTACATAAATACACTTACATAATTGGTCGCATTTGGAGGTGATCGTTAAGCGGGGGTCCACTGTATAGTACACTGCTGTATAAACATTTAAAAATATACCAGAAATGTTATAAATGGTACAAATGTGACATTAACCCTTTCAGGGTCCTTTTTCTGAAGGTAATAAAACAAAAAGCACGAAATTTGATGGAAAATTGATGAAATTATGCTCTTGCGAATTTTGACATGTCAGTGATATTTACGAATCGGCGATTTTAAGAACATAAGAACGAAGGAACACTGCAGAAGGCCTACTGGCCCATGCGAGGCAGGTCCAAGTCTCCTACCGGCTTAAGCCAATGCACCCAACCTAGTCAGGTCAGGTCACATTGACTTAAGGGAGGAACACGGCAACCGACCTGTTAGCACAAGCTATCAGGTCTAACTCACACCCACCCACATCTACTCATGTATTTATCCAACCTATTTTTAAAGCTACACAACGTTCTGGCCTCTATAACGGTACTTGGGAGTTTGTTCCACTCATCCACAACTCTATTACCAAACCAGTACTTTCCTATATCCTTCCTGAATCTGAATTTTTCCAACTTAAAACCATTGCTGCGAGTCCTGTCTAGGTTAGATATTTTCAGCACACTATTTACATCCCCTTTATTTATTCCTGTCTTCCTGACTCCGATTTTAGGCCAATTACATTATTCCAGTCGACTAAATTCTTAGCTATTTCACTATTACTTCTATTTTATCGATTGAGCACAAGAAATCGCCCAGTCAACTGTTTCAACTACAAAATAAAGTGATCGGAAATTGGTAATTTGGCCAATTTATCACAAAGTTCAAAATATTCCAATTTCAAAATATGGTCCAGAATAAATAATGCAGGCATTCCTGGCACTAAACTAACATTTCCTCTGCTCATTAGTTATGTTTTGAGGCTTTACAAATGAATTCCATTTTGATTTTTTATTCACATAATGAATTTTTATTCAAACCAAAAAATAGAACATTTACTGTAATGCAATATTGTAATAATTGTATAAATATCATCATCACATTTGTGAATGTATATTAGACCCACCAGCTGGCGTGTATTAGATGAGTGAGGTCATTTGTTTACTCTTGAACATCAACAAAAATTTAACATTTCCGCAACTTTGAGCTCAGTTTCAAGCCATTTCCAGTACTAAAACCAATCAAAATCATCTCTACTTCTGTAATATATCTTCCATTCTATCAAATGAAACCAAGAAATCTCAAATACAACTATAAAAAACATACGAAAAAACACTGCAAAGTCACTGTTTATTAAAAAATCATGGTCTCAGTTTTTCTCTCTCATTATACACTGTGTGCTGCAGGATTTGTTTTATATGGTGCACACATATCACATAGATGTATTCTCTCATATCTAGGCCCAAATTTACCACTCACAGCTTATCAGAGTGAGTAGATCTACGGTTTGGACCCTGAACGTAAAGCCGTAGATCTACGGGACGGACCCTGAAAGGGTTAAAACAATATCAGAGATAGATGACACAAACCCACTACCATTATAGTATGCTTCCCACTTAGCAATGAATTTGTTTACTGACGTGGTCTTAAGAATGGAATTCCGTCGTTAAGTGAGAAGAGGCTGCATTAATAAAATAATCTTTATATCAACAAGTACATGATACAACTCATACAGACCTAGCTGACATAAATGACATACTATATAGAAAGCCCCTGGTTATGCAGAGCACTTTGGGCAACTTAGGTTAATCTTGTCTCCCAGGATGTGACCCACATCAGTCAGCTAACACCCAGATACCTACTTACTGTTAAGTGAACAGGGGGAAACAGGTATAAGGAAACATGCTCAATGTCTCACCTGTGCTGGTGATTGATCCTAGACCCCTCAGTGTGTGCAGAGATTGGTCAATAACCAGTGATTAAATATTTAGGATTTTCGTAAGGTAGAATTATTTAAACAATATTTTTCCATAAATTATTAAGAAATGCATTCCTATTTTGTCTAAATTAATTTTATGCATGTAGAGAGAGTTCACATTTTTGGGGGGTTAAAAACTGTAGATTAACCCTTTCAGGGTCCCCAGGCCCTCTCCCAGACTTGTTCTCAGGGTTGCCCAAATTTCAAAAAAAAAAAAAAAAATATTTTTTCTCATGAAAAGATAGAGAATCTTTTCCCGATCATAATGACACCAAAAGTTTGAAATTTGATGGAAAACTTACGGAATTATGCTCTCGCGAAGTTAGCGGTCTCGACGATGTTTACGCATCGGCAATTTTGCCCATTTTGAGCCCTATTTTCGGCCAACTGCAGCGTACTAGTAGACAAAAATCATAACTATTTCGCTAGAACTCCATTTTTTCTATCGAATGAGTACAAGAAACCACCCATTTACCGATTTCAACTATCCAATACAGTGGTCAGAATTTAGCAATTTTGCCAATTTCACACAAATTTCAAGATGCCAATTACCAAATAGGGTCCAGAATAAACAAGAAAGACATTCCTGGCACTAAAATAACATTTCCTCTGTTCATTAGTCACGTTCCCACGCCCCTCTTACATTCTTTTGCTTTCCACTTTGAATTTTTATTCTCGCAAAAAATAGAAGATTTACCGTTATGCAGACTACTGCATTAGTGTAGAAATGGTATAAATAATATCAGCGCACTTGTGAAAGAATATTAGACTCACCAGTTGACGTGTATTAGACGCTTAGCATGATTTGTTTACTTTTGAACTTGGGTAAAAATCGAACATTTCTGCTACTTTGAGCTCAATTTCAAGGTACTTTTAATTGTAAAACCAGTCAAAATCATTTCAATTTCTGTAATATGTCTTCCATTCTATAAAATAAGACCAGGAAAACTAGAATACAACAATAAATACCATACGAAAATACAGTGCAAAGTCGCTGTTTTAATCCAAAAACACGGTCAAAGTTTTTTTTTCTCATTACGCACTGTGTGCTGCAGGATTTTTTTTATACTGCGCACGCCTACCAGCTTTCTCACTAGATTTGAGTGCGCTAGAATTTAGGCGTACTAGTACGTCAAAAACCCTGGTGCGTAGGTCATACTAGTACATCCGAAACCCTGAAAGGGTTAAATCATTCATTTTCTAGTTAGTAACTAAAGACACATTCATGACACTGAAGTTTCTTGTACATTATAATAATAATAATAATAATAACAATAACAGTAATAATACATAAATACTTCATTTCAATATGATTCAATGTTAATACAGAGATGGGTGACATTAAGGTGTGATGCAGAAAGCCCACTGTTATGCACACCCAAGGATCTGTGTGTCCATCTTAGAATATATACTATGATGACACTAAGAACTTCAAACAAACATTTATCATGGCAGTGTCACAAGACAATTCTTTCACTTTCTCATTTAATTAGTATACTTTTCACCCATTACTATCGATCACTAACATTTTAAACATTTGCATAAATACACCTAGGATCAGTAAATGACTGGTAATGGCAGAGGAATGAATAGTTACAGTGACATTATCAGTTACTAGCCTCCTTGTAACTCCTTGTTAACTATTTTCATGTAAATTTACTTTTTGCTAAATGATAAATATGGAAAGTTCAAGAAAAATATGTTGCCATTTCTTAACAGTGTTATGTCTAAAAAGTGAAGCATTAAACCTCTGCGAGCCATTTGGTGAAAAGAGTGGCACTGACACAGTTCAGTTGGTTATATTCTCACAGCCAGGCTTTATATAGTACAGTGTACAGTTTCCTGTACTTGCAACAACTGACAAGACTTGAATCTATGAAGCCAATCAGCCAACAAAGGGCTTTTCATCCAAAGAATTGAAGCCACCCTCCCTTTCCTTGTATCAAACTTGATTACTTCCCATTCCCAGAGTGCAATGTGATCCCTATGAGTTTAGCACTTCCCAATGTACAGAGGTAAAAAATAATAAAAATAATCATACCGAGAGAAAACGAGATACAGTAATAGATGTACTAGCAAATCTCACTCTATTTTAAGGCAGTTGCAATAACTGCCTGATGAAGAACAGAACAACCATAATATTTAAGGCACTTACAGAATATAGTAGATGAAGTTCAGTACATCACACTAATTATACCAAAATGTAACAAGATGTTTAAGCAAGCTACAGGAGATACTCCTACAATCAAACCTACTAGATACAGTAGCCATAAAGCCGAGACACCTCATGTATCTCTGCACATGACAGATGACCAGATAATCAGGGAGGAATTTCCAAAACAATGTCAGGCATCTCTGTTATCTGATAAATAAAATACTTTCATAGATAAATCTAAAATTCATTGTTCGAGGAAAAAGATGAAGCAATAGCATCTTAACCCTTTCACTGTCCAGACCCCAGAAATGGAAGAGAATCTTTTTCTGAAGGTAGTGACACCAAGAGCACGAAATCTGATGGAAAACTTACGATATTATGCAGATACAAAGTTAACGGTCTTTTTTTAAAGCCAATTCTACTGTTCTATTCAACCAAATTCTTAGCTATTTCACTAGAATACAGTCCGTTCTATCGACTGTGCATAAAAAAACTGATGAATGGTTCAGAGAACCGACATGTTGATAAATTAGACACATGTGCAACTCTTGGGTATCTTTATTGAGGAAACGTTTCGCCACACAGTGGCTTCATCAGTCCATACAAAGGAGAATCTTGAAGAACAGGAGGAGAATGAGGTAATCAGTCCCTCAACCTTGAGTCGATGTGGTCAGTCCATCAATCTTGAATAGAATACGGCATACGTGCTGAGAAGGAGCTTATAAACCGTTGGCAGGAGAGGTGCAGCAGTCATAGGTCGTGTAACATTTGTTCAATGTTGAAGTAGGTCGTGCCCAAGAATTAGGCAAGCGAAGAATTCCCAAGTATTAAGATCCCAAGAAGTTGCAGTGTCTGACAGGTTTGTAGATGAATGGTTCAGAGAACCGACATGTTGATAAATTAGACACATGTGCAACTCTTGGGTATCTTTATTGAGGAAATGTTACGCCACACAGTGGCTTCATCAGTCCATACAAAGGAGAATCTTGAAGAACAGGAGGAGAATGAGGTAATCAGTCCCTCAACCTTGAGTCGATGTGGTCAGTCCACATCGGCTCAAGAGTTGCACATGTGTCTAATTTATCAACATGTCGGTTCTCTGAACCATTCATCTACAAACCTGTCAGACACTGCAACTTCTTGGGATCTTAATACTTGGGAATTCTTCGCTTGCCTAATTCTTGGGCACGACCTACTTCAACATTGAACAAATGTTACACGACCTATGACTGCTGCACCTCTCCTGCCAACGGTTTATAAGCTCCTTCTCAGCACGTATGCCGTATTCTATTCAAGATTGATGGACTGACCACATCGACTCAAGGTTGAGGGACTGATTACCTCATTCTCCTCCTGTTCTTCAAGATTCTCCTTTGTATGGACTGATGAAGCCACTGTGTGGCGAAACGTTTCCTCAATAAAGATACCCAAGAGTTGCACATGTGTCTAATTTATCAACATAAAAAAACTGCCCATGCAACTATTTCAACTACCCTGTAAGGTGTGCAGAATTTGGTAATTGGGCCAATTTTGACACAAAAATAAAAAAATACCAATTTAATAATGAAGTCCAAAATAAACAATGTAGACATTCCTGACAATAAAACAACATTTTCTCTGTTCATTAATCATGTCTCCAGGTCTCTCCTATATTAAACTTGCCTTCCATTTTGAATAATTAGTCACCAAAAAAACAGAAGATATATTCTAGTTCTCAGGTAATAAAATATAACCAGGAATGATTGATCATGGTTCATGGTGTCCCAATACTTGAATCAGACCTACTGAAAACCCATAGAACAGACTGGGGAATGTAGGGGGGCAGGGTCTTACCTGTCCTCAGGAATATAATAAAAATAAAATATGTCCACTACATTGAGCTCAATTTCAAGCTACTTCCTGACTTGAAACCAAACAAAATCATTGTTTCAGTATAGTATGTCTTTCACTCTATCAAATGATACTGACAATCAATAAAAACCATCCTAGAAAACACCTCGAATTTGTTATTTTAAGACATATACTGTGCATGGTTAGAGTTTTGTTTTCCTCATCATACACCATGTAGGGTGGGATTTTTTTTATACTGTGCACACTCAGTGCATACTCATTCTCTCAAATCTAGGCCAAAATTTATCACTCACAGCTTATCTAAATGAGGTGAGCTCGTGGTGTAGAACTACGTGAGAGCACCCTAGCCTCTACAATGTAGTTCTTCATAATGGCCACTGAAAGGATTAAAGTGGCAAAAGCAGTAGCAGCAACAGACAGCAGCAAAATAAATGGTAGCAGCAGCAGTAACAACAGAAACTGAAGCAATGGCAGATGCAGCAACAGAAATAGCAGCAGATACACTGCAAGTGAGAGTAGAACCAACAGTCGCACTAACAAATGCAGGAAGAGCAGGAATGATGAGGAAGAGTGAGCTTTATAGTACAGTGCTGCACTATAAACAGTCCACTACCAAGATCTTCACTGCTACAAACTCCCCAAACAGTTGCACTTCAATTTAACCAAAAAGATTATTCCTACCCATTCAACTTAAGGCACCTAAAATGGAGGAATATAGCAAATAATATTGTTGCAGTAATAACACCAGGAGGCAGCTCTGATGAAAACTCACACTCACATGAGCTTTTAAATCTCTGCACAAAATTCAATTTAAACCAGCAAATAATAGAGCCTACTAGAATGGAGAATACACTAGACCTCATCTTCACTAACAATGATGATCTGATAAGAAATGTCACCATATCAAAAACAATATACTCAGATCACAACATAATTGAGGTTCAGACATGTATGCGCAGAGCCCCAGACCGACAAAATGAGATTAGTCACGAGGGAGCATTCACCAAATTCAACTTCAATAACAAAAACATAAAGTGGGACCAAGTAAACCAAGTCCTAACCGATATAAGCTGGGAAGATATACTAAGCAACACAGACCCCAACTTATGCCTAGAACAGATTAACTTGGTGGCACTCGATGTATGCACAAGACTTATTCCTCTAAGAAAAAGGAGGAGTAGATGTAAAATAGAAAGAGACAGGCGCTCTCTTTACAGGCGACGGAAAAGAATAACAGAGCGGCTAAAAGAGGTCAATCTATCTGAAATGCGTAGGGAGACACTGGTCAGAGAAATAGCAAACATCGAACTTAAGCTAAAGGAATCTTACAGGAGTCAGGAATCGCGGGAAGAACTAAAAGCCATAAATGAAATCGAAAGAAACCCAAAGTATTTCTTCTCCTATGCCAAATCAAAGTCAAGAACAACGTCCAGTATTGGGCCCTTACTTAAACAAGATGGGTCCTACACAGATGACAGCAAGGAAATGAGTGAGCTACTCAAGTCCCAATATGACTCAGTTTTTAGCAAGCCACTAACCAGACTGAGAGTCGAAGATCAAAATGAATTTTTTATGAGAGAGCCACAGAATTTGGTTAACACAAGCCTATCTGATGTTATCCTGATGCCAAATGACTTCGAACAGGCGATAAATGACATGCCCATGCACTCTGCCCCAGGGCCAGACTCATGGAACTCCGTGTTCATCAAGAACTGCAAGAAGCCCCTATCACGAGCCTTTATCATCCTATGGAGAGGGAGCATGGACACGGGGGTCGTCCCACAGTTACTAAAAACAACAGACATAGCCCCACTCCACAAAGGGGGCAGTAAAGCAACAGCAAAGAACTACAGACTGATAGCACTAACATCCCATATCATAAAAATCTTTGAAAGAGTCCTAAGAAGCAAGATCACCACCCATCTAGAAACCCATCAGTTACACAACCCAGGGCAACATGGGTTTAGAACAGGTCACTCCTGTCTCTCTCAACTATTGGATCACTACGACAAGGTCCTAGATGCACCAGAAGACAAAAAGAATGCAGATGTAATATATACAGACTTTGCAAAAGCCTTCGACAAGTGTGACCATGGCGTAATAGCGCACAAAATGCGTGCTAAAGGAATAACAGGAAAAGTCGGTCAATGGATCTATAATTTCCTCACTAACAGAACACAGAGAGTAGTCGTCAACAGAGTAAAGTCCGAGGCAGGCACGGTGAAAAGCTCTGTTCCACAAGGCACAGTACTCGCTCCCATCTTGTTCCTCATCCTCATATCTGACATAGACAAGGATGTCAGCCACAGCACCGTGTCTTCCTTTGCAGATGACACCCGAATCTGCATGACAGTGTCTTCCATTGCAGACACTGCAAGGCTCCAGGCGGACATCAACCAAATCTTTCAGTGGGCTGCAGAAAACAATATGAAGTTCAATGATGAGAAATTTCAATTACTCAGATATGGTAAACACGAGGAAATTAAATCTTCATCAGAGTACAAAACAAATTCTGGCCACAAAATAGAGCGAAACACCAACGTCAAAGACCTGGGAGTGATCATGTCGGAGGATCTCACCTTCAAGGACCATAACATTGTATCGATCGCATCTGCTAGAAAAATGACAGGATGGATAATGAGAACCTTCAAAATGAGGGATGCGTTGGTTTGCGTGCAGCCAGCAGTAACAGCCTGGTTGATCAGGCTCTGATCCACCAGGAGGCCTGGTCACAGACCAGGCCGCGGGGGCGTTGACCCCCGGAACTCTCTCCAGGTAAACTCCAGGTAATTACCTGGAAGTTCTTCCCAGCCAGGTGGAGTAATTGCATGATATGTTGCATTACTGATGCTCCTTGCATTATCTCTTACTTTGAGAGTAATGTGCCTGTGGTGTGCTTACTGCACAGAGGTTCAAGTCTCTACCACTTCTTACACAGAGTGGCCCACTTGAGTTTAGCATTTCAAATATAATAATAATAAAGTACATAATATGATGAGTATGATGCAGCAGCAGCATCTGTTGCTGTTGGAAGAGGAGGAAAGAAGAAGAAACCAGAAGAAAAAGAAATAAAAGACAACAACGACAATGGCAAAGAGATGGCAGTGGTACTGGCAGTAGCATCCATTATTATTAATCTTTCCCCAGTCAATCCACAAAGTCTGATTATGTAAAAGGGGAGTCAATGTAATGAACTGTACTGCAACCACAAACCAACCACAAGCTACCTTGGATTACATAATAATGTTTCCTAATGATCTTATCAAAGCAACTGATAACACTGCATCCAGCAACTAATTTTACCCAACCATTAACCATAAACTTAGCCTTAACACCAATATGCTCCACAATCTGTACCAATATAGAGTTCTGAATTAATCTTAGTCTGCCCGAAATGCCTAGTCATGCTAGGTGTGATAGTGGCCCTCTCTGTAATTAGTTTTATATAGTATGTAAACCACACAATATCCTATAATATGTAAACTCCACATTGTAATCTTTATAGAAAATAAACTTGATTTGATTTGATTTGATCTGATGAGATAAGAGAACACTTAGATCAAATCTCAAACACCAGCAGATTTATTTTGATTTTCTACAAGCGCTTCGTTGAATTCTACACCAAAGACTATTCTGTAAATATTAAAATATTGGAGAAACAAAAGGCAAAGTTTCAAATGATAAGATATTTCTGTTTAAAAGACAATGAAAACAGTGAATCAGCAATATAAGAAGAGAAGAGAAAGTATATATCACCAATGGGTGGTTCCACAAGGATAAGCTTGTGGCCTCATGCTGTTTTTAACCCTTTCGGGGTTTCGGACGTACTAGTACGTCTTACGCGCAGTGGTTTTTGACGTACTAGTACGCATAAATTCTAGTGCCGTCAAATCTAGTGAGAGAAAGCTGGTAGGCCTACATATGAAAGAATGGGTCTATGTGGTCAGTGTGCGCAGTATAAAAAAAAAATCCTGCAGCACACAGTGCGTAATGAGAAAAAAAAATTTGACCGTGTTTTTGGATTAAAACAGCAACTTTGCACTGTATTTTCGTATGGTATTTATTGTTGTATTCTAGTTTTCCTGGTCTCCTTTTATAGAATGGAAGACATATTACAGAAATTGAGATGATTCTGACTGATTTTACAATGAAAAGTACCTTGAAATTGAGCTCCAAGTTGTAGAAATGTTCGATTTTTACCAAAGATCAAAAGTAAACAAATCATGCTAAGTGTCCAATACACGTCAACTGGTGAGTCTAATATTCTTTTACAAGTGCGCTGATATTATTTATACCATTTCTACACTAATGCAGTAGTCTGCATAACAGTAAATCTTCTATTTTTCTGTGAGAATAAAAATTCAAAGTAGAAAGAAAAAGAATGTAAGAGGGGCTTGGGAATGTGACTAATGAACAGAGGAAATGTTATTTTAGTGCCAGGAATGTCTTTCTTGTTTATTCTGGACTCTATTCGGAAATTGGCATCTTTTGAAATTTGTGTGAAATTGGCAAAATTGCTAAAATCTGACCACTGTGTTGGATAGTTGAAATCATTCGATAGAAAAAAATGGAGTTCTAGCGAAATAGTTATGGTTTTTGTCGACTAGTGCACTAGAATTGGCTGAAAATAGGGCTCAAAGTGGGCAAAATCGCCGATGCATAAACACTGTCAAGACCGCTAACTTCGTGAGAGCATATTTCCGTAAGTTTTACATCAAATTTCATATTTTTGGTGTCATTATGATCGGGAAAAGATTCTCTATCTTTTCATTAGACAAAATATTTTTTTTTTTTTTTTAAATTTGGCCGACCCTGAGAACAAGTCTCTGAGAGGACCTGCTGACCCCCAAAGGGTTAATTTGTATACAGTAATCCATTTTGCCAAGAATAATAAATAATAAATGTACTGCATATTAAATTCAAAATTCAAATATGTATTTCTACATGATACATTCTTTGTACAGCAATGGGTGACACTTGAAAATGCATGCAGGAAGCCTGTGGTTATGCAGAGCATGTCAGACAAGCTTAAGCCTAACTTAAGACAACAAGGCAACAGACATTATACATATGTATATAAGGACATTAAGATATGACAATAACACTGAATCAATGAATATGTAACATATATGTACAGTGGACCCCCGGTTAACGATATTTTTTCACTCCAGAAGTATGTTCAGGTGCCAGTACTGACCGAATTTATTCCCATAAGGAATATTGTGAAGTAGATTAGTCCATTTCAGACCCCCAAACATACACGTACAAACGCACTTACATAAATACACTTACATAATTGGTCGCATTCGGAGGTAATCGTTATGCGGGGGTCCACTGTATATGTAAGTATATAAAGCATATCACTGTAAAGAACAAAAAGGTACAATACTGTGACTGGAACAATACTACACAAATAACCTGCATATAGGAGAAAGGGGAAAGCTTACGACAATGTTTCGGTCCAACATGGACTATTTACAAAGTCAAACTAACAGAAAAGAGTGAGGTTGCCAGTTCTTATAGGCAAGCATGAAAGGGACAGTAACAAGAGAGGGAGAAGAGGAATTAGCGGCAGGTAGGTAATAGAAGTAGTAACAGAAGTAATAGTGGGCGTGGAAAGTAGGGAGAGTACATCTGGGGGCAAAAGAGAGAAAAAAGGGGGAGTGAAGGGTGAAGGGAGGCAAAAGTAAAGGTAGTAGCAATAGTAGGAGAATGGAGGGGGAGAGGACTGGGGTCAGTCTAAGAACAAAATGGAGCACTGCAGGTAAGCTAAGGGTCTGCAAGGGCAAAAATGGGTGGAGGGGGGGGGGGGGAAGGAACGAGTGACTAACAGTCAGTTTTTAGACTGACCCCACTTCTGATCACAGACTGGGCCACGGGGGCATTGACCCCTGGAACTCTCTCCAGGTATACTTCTACCTAGTCCTCTCCCCCCTATTCCTCTACTATTGCTACTACCTTTACTTTTGTCTCCCTTCACCCTCCCCTTTTTTCTCTTTTGTCACTACTTTCCCTACTTTCCACCTCTTCTCCCTCTCTTGTTACTGTCCCTTTCTCACTTACCTATATAACCTGGCTTCCTCAATCTTTTCTGTTAGAGTGACTGTAAATGGTCATTAGTATAATTGTGTGTGATGCAAAAATAAAAAGTACCTGTACTGGAGGGCCCCACTTTACAGTGCTTCACTTTACGGCATTTTGCTAGTGCAGAGATTTTCAATTGCATATATTCATTCTTCATTTATTCATACCTCCTACAATAAATGTATTCACTACTCACTATAAGCTAAGGATGAAAATATTATAAGTAATGTGTGTACCGTATATGCATTTTCTAGGCCTGGCTCTATTGCTCACTTAACCCGTAAACGGTCCAAACGTATACATGTACGTATATACGTTTTTTCAACATTTGAAAGTATGTAAAAAAAGTAGATCTTTTTGTTTTTTTACATTTGATATGACAATACTTTTTTTTTTGTTATATTTGAAAATATGTAAAAAAAACGTAGATCTACTTTTGTAGCACTACACATGTGAACGTAGATCTGCTTGGACCATTTACAGGTTAATATATGACAGTGTAAGGCATGTAATCAGACTTTCATATGCATCTGAAAATGAAAAAAAACTACACTTCACTTTACAGTGATTTTTGCTTTACAACAGTAGCCTGGAACCTAACCTGCTGTATAAGCAGGGCTCTCCTGTATATAAATTTCTAAATTAAACAAGTTGAGCAATAGATGGATCATGGAATTTAACTGGGATAAGTTTCACATAAAGGAAATGGAAAACAAGTGAAACAAAATCAGGCCAACATGAAGACAACAGATTGTGCAAGAAAATTATGGAAACCATTAGGCAAAGAGATCCATCTGGGAGTAATTGTAGGCAAATAAATTTGAATTGGTAGCAAAAATGGAGCAGAAACACTCATATGCTATACAGTAACAACAAATGTCAAAATAACCTTTTCATAAATGGTGAAAATAAAATAAAAATCTACATATAAATATATCTTCATTTCTAGACTGGAATTTCAAAAAAGGTAGTTCGTGTTACAATAAGTGAAACTTCAAAAATTATATGGTAATCAAAACTTTGACCTCTGCTCCTGTAACAACAAATACGGTACTTGACTGCAAGTGGACACACATTAAAATACTCACTAAAGTGATATATTACTGAAGCTGCGAGTTAATTAACTTTTTCATTTAAAATAACACATTCACATTAACTTCATGTGATGTTGCAGGAACTCAATTAGCAGTGATCAATTTAAGGATGATAATATTTGGTGGAAGACTGAGATGATTAGTTGTCCAGGAGGTATTATACTGTTTAAAGTTTTGCAATAAGAAGATTGTTAGTGTTCACTCTTTCATGAACATTAGGATATCAAACTACTTACAGCTAGCCTTCCACTTTCGCAAGCTTCAAATATTGCGAATGCCCAGCCACCCAATTATATTTACCAAACAAATGTGGGAAAAAAGTATGGGAAAACGCTTCCCGCCACGTCCCTATTACCCTCTACATTTAAAGCCTACTACACACGAAGGTCAATGCAAAGGCTCCACGTTGTGTTGGATGCAGATCCAGATCCGAGTGTCACTCAATACCGAAAGAAATTTACCATTGCTGACTGCCTCTCAATAGTGCATAAGAGTGTCAAGGATTTGCACCCTCAGACAGTGAAGGGCTGTTTGAGGGCTTTGTGGCCAGTGTGTGTGATTTTGTTGGATTTGGTTCTCAGGACGAGATTAACAAAGCCGTGAGGAAGACTGTGGAGTTAGTAAGGCTAGTTGGTGGTGAAGGGTTCGAGGACATGCAGGAGAATGAGGTGAGAGAACCGGTTGAAGAACATGCACTGGGTCTAAATGATGTAGAATTGTTGGAGATTGTGCAGGTAGAGTGTGAGGATGAAGAAGAGGAGAGTGTTGCTGAGGCCAATCAACCTCAAGCCCTCACCCTTGAAAAACTAGAGCAAGCAATGAGAATGATAGCACAGCTCAAACAATTTTTTTACGACATAGACCCATCGATGTTGAGGGCTTTGAAGGTGATGAGCAACACTGCTAGGAGCATAATTCCCTACAAAACTCTGTTTGTAGATACGAAGAGGAAACGGTCTCAGTTGCCCATCACAATGTTCTTCACAAGAAAGCCTGCCACTACCCCTGCTGCTACCCCTACAGCCTCACCTGAACCTCAACCCGTGGCAGAATCTGACTCCGTTGCTAACTCTGACTCTAGCGATGTTGGCAGTGACACTGGCAGTTAGAATCCACACACTAGAGTCATCATGCCATGCAGTTACACTCCATATAATCACTTCCATTCAACTGTCATCAGTAACTGCATGGCTGTCATCACCATCATCATCGTCACTGTCACAAGTCGTCAGAGTTTGTCTGCCTAACCTTACGAGTGGTGAGTGTTTTGTTTGTTAATTATTTGTTATTAAACCATAATATGTATATACAATATTTTACGATGTTTTTGTGTGGTTTCTGATTGTTCGTGGTTCAACAGGTTAAGGAAGCAGTATTGTTAGGCTAAGTAAATACTACTATTATATTTCCCTACAATATATTTGCACAACAAAACATTCACGAATGCTACAGTACAGTATGTATTATTATATTTCCCCGACATCATATCTGCACACCAAACATTCATGAATTTTCAAGATTCGTGAGGTTCTTGATCCCTTAACCCTTGCGGATGTGGAGGGCCTCCTGTATATCGTACATTTGTAACCTTCACTTAACTATGTACCTCTTGATTCAATTTCTATAACCTGTCATGTTTAATTTCAATCACTGGAACTTCAGGTTAGAATCACACACGCACCCACATTTACGTATGTACGTACATACATGTGTGTGGGGGGGAGGGAGGGTCTGGCTGGCTAGACACCAAGTTCAACAATGATCAAGTGTTCAAGAAAGCTTGTATGGGATAGGATAAAAGGAATCAAGTCAGGTACATCAGAGATATTAAATGCTAAAGGTGTGGCAATAGTCAAACAAGTAAGCATGGAAAGAAAAACAAAGGTACTATATGAATGCTCTAGTTTGATAACTCTGTAGATGAGAATAATATTAGGATATAAAAATGGGCTACTATTATTATTTATGCACTTTTATGCTGGAAGAATGCAGGAGAGATTTTTGAAAGTGGAAAGTGAATATTTAGTTTTTTGAACAAAGTGAGAGAACAATAAAGTGGCTTCACTGAAGGTAGTAATGTACTGTATCTTATCTTTTTATGAATTCATATGTGGTTATCATGTCTCCTCTTTCCTTTCTATCATCCAAGAAGAGGGAGTATGTGTAAGAAATTAATGTTTTAATCACATACTGATTAACTGGACCTTCAAGTACCAATCAAGATATGATAACAATATACTTCAACAATTTACAACACAATTCGGTAAAAGAAATAAGTGAATAATGGGTTGGATCACATCTTGATGTATGTATCTGGCTCTCAAAGAAAGAAACCAATAATCTTTCATTAAAGAGGCAGAACTCCCTTAGAGCAAACACTGAAGAAATGCCACAGAAAAAAAATGCAAATTATGCATGCCAACATATTCAAACTTCATCATAATTCAAAGTTCTTGTAATGCCCATTACAGGACTTAGAAAAGCAAGAATAAAATGTTAAGATAAATATCCTTGAGAGATTGCAACATCTGTTATCTTATGATGATTTTTTTTTTTTGCTACAATGTCATGGTGGAAAACAGGAAAAAATATATTGTTGCACTACATAATAAGCAATGATAATTTTTGTATATTACTGTATTTGAAAGGTTTTAATGTTCTGAATAAAAGCAACATAGATTAATTCATGTATGCCTAACTAAACTGGAAAAATTTCTACTCTGTCACTTTCATGACCAGCAAGTTTATAACTGCCTGTATTCCTTAGGCCTATGAAAAAATAAACCCTCTTAGTTATCTCAGAATAAACCTTATCATTGAAGAGATAGAATAATCTAAAGTCAAGTACTTTTAACTGAGGCAAAATTTCCTCTTATCATCGGTTGTCTTATCATACAAGATTGGTAGAGAATCAAAACAATTCTCAAAACTTTTCTGTCATATTTAACCTCTGATCGAATCTGATCTATTAAAAAACAAACAAAAAAAAAAAAGGCTAGTAAAACTAAGATAATGGTGTACAAGGACACAAGACAGATCACTCCTCAGGACAGCAATGTAAATACATTATGTACTGTATTATTAAAAAGGTATGATTACCCTATATATGTACTACTAAATTTACAGACCCAATAAGAATACCCACAATGTTATGGTGTGTATCAGGCTTTGCTAAAAAGCACTGCTTGCCTAACAAATTAAATGTTCAATTCATGTTTTGATATATTACTACTGTTCTACACACTGGCAACACTACCAATAAAATTACTACAATACTGCATAAGAATTTACTGTACATACAGAACTGTATCTGAAAGTAAATGATATGATGACACTGACATTATGTAGCTGAAGACACAGTTTAGGGCACTTAATATGGGAAATGCTTTGCCATGAATGACTTCTTCGACCCTAATACAGAGATAGCTAAGAAACTAAATCAATCAAAAATAAATAAATAAAATATATACAGTGGACCCTCGAATTTCATAATCCCTTTTCTGTGTGTAAAACTATAGTTATCCTCAATAAAATGTATTTTTTGTTTATATTTCCCATAAGAAAAAATGTAAATCCAATTAATCCATTCCAGACACCCAAAAACATTAACAAAAAATACATTTTATGGAGAATAACAATAGTTTTACATTCAGAAAAGGGATTTTATATATATATATATAATATATATATATATATATATATATATATATATATATATATATATTTATATATATATTTATATATATATATATATATATATATATATATATATATATATATATATATACACATACATACCTGGAGAGGGTTTCAGGGGTCAATGCCCCCATGGCTCGGTCTGAGACCAGGCCTCGTAGTAGATCAGGGTCTGATTAACCAGGCTGTTACTGCTGGCTGCATGCAAACTGATGTACAAACCACAGTCTAGCTGGTCTGGTAATGACTTCAGGTGCCTGTCCAGTGCCTTCTTGAAATCAGCCAGGGATCTATTGGTAATCCCCCTTATGTATGCTGGGAGGCAGTTGAACAGCCTTGGGCCCCAGACACTTACTGTGTTGTCTCTCAGTGTACTCATGGCACCCCTGCTTTTCACTGGAAGAATGTTGCATCTCTTGCCGAGTCTTTTGCATTCATAAGGAGTGATTTTCACGCATAAGTTTGGTACTAATCCCTCTAGGATTTTCCAAGTGTATATTATCATGTATCTCTCTCGCCTGCATTCCAGGGAATACAAATCAAGGGACTTCAACTGTTCCCAGTAATTTAGGTGCCTTATCGTACTTGTGTGCCGTGAAAGGTCTTTGTACACTCTCCAGGTCAGCAATTTCACCTGCCTTGAAGGGAGCAGTTAGTGTACAGCAGTATTCCAGCCTAGAGAGAACGAGGGATTTGAAAAGAATCATCATGGGATTGGCGTCCCTAGTTTTGAAGGTTCTTATTATCCATCCTATCATTTTCCTAGCAGATGCAGTAGATACATCGTTGTGGTCTTTGAAGGCAAGATCCTCTCACATCACTCCCAGGTCCTTCACATTACTTTTCAACTGTATTGTATGGTTAGAATTTGTTGTATGCTTAGAATTTATTGTATACCTTGATACAGTTTTAATTTCCTCAAGTTCTCCATATCTGCATGTGCAGTGAATTAAACTAAGATCTTGAAGTACCGATCATCCACACATCAGATAACCTGTATGTAACAAGTACCGATCATCCACAGGTTAGATGATCTATAACAAGTACCGATCATCCACAGGTTAGATGATCTATAACGAGTACCGATCATCCACACGTTGGATGATCTATAACAAGTACCGATCATCCACACTTCAGAAGATCTATAACGAGCACCAATCATCCACACGTTAGATGATCTATAACAAGTACTGATCATCCACACGTTGGATGATCTACAACGAGCACCGATCATCCACGTTACATGATCTATAACAAGTACTGATCATCCACACGTTAGATGATCTATAACAAGTACTGATCATCCACACGTTAGATGATCTACAACGATCACCGATCATCCACACGTTAGATGATCTATAACGAGCACCGATCATCCACACGTTAGATGATCTATAACAAGTACTGATCATCCACACGTTAGATGATCTACAACGAGCACTGATCATCCACACGTTAGATGATCTATAACAAGTACTGATCATCCACACGTTAGATGATCTATAACAAGTACTGATCATCCACACGTTAGATGATCTATAACAAGTACTGATCATCCACACGTTAGATGATCTATAACAAGTACTGATCATCCACACGTTAGATGATCTATAACAAGTACTGATCATCCACACGTTAGATGATCTATAACAAGTACTGATCATCCACACGTTAGATGATCTATAACAAGTACTGATCATCCACACGTTGGATGATCTACAACGAGCACCGATCATCCACACGTTACATGATCTATAACAAGTACTGATTAGTAAGTAAGTATACACAAATACAGTTACATAGAATTATCATACATAGCAGCATGTGTAGAGAACCTAGGATAACCCAAAAAAGTCAGACAGAGTGACTTATTTCCATTGGGGTCCTTTTATTTCCATTGGGGTCCTGATCATCCACACGTTAGATGATCTATAACAAGTACTGATCATCCACACATTAGATGATCTATAACAAGTACTGATGATCCACACATCAGATAACCTACAAGAAGTACTGATCATCCACACGTCAGATAAGTAATGACAGATGAACAGAACAGCAGCTGGTACTGTCCAGTTGTCACTGCCTGGGGAGACGGAAACTATCAGCCACTGGCCACACACTCCTGGTCATAATGCCACCATCACTGCCAATATAACTTGTTTCTACTCACCAGTTAAGAGAAGAGTACCAGGGTAGCAGGTAGAGGTGCCTACAGCACCAGGTACTATCAACAAGTGCCATGGTAGCGAGGTACACGTTGCTTCTCATACAACACTGATAAACTACTCAAACTATCATAAAAAACCCAAATGTTTTCCTCTTCCAGGGAGGACTAATGTTACATATTACAAGAGAGATCGAGAGATATAAGCTTTGTTTTTACAAGTACATGTATAAGGTATACAGGTCATAATGTGTATACTGCCCCTCAGTATCTAGTGGTATATTATACCAAGTTATTGACGTGTTAGATAACATCAATGACATAATATTATCTAGAAAGCCCCTTGAAGTTACATGGTAGAGGTACACATAAGGACAATTGTCATACCTATTAACATATGTGTAAATTACCTAGGCTAGCCCCAAAAAAGTAATAATTACTGAAGGCTAAACACACTCAAAGGTGTGCATATACCCTTCAATATCTAATGTTAGATTAGGTAAATATCTAGTTTAGGGGCTGGTGTGAGTTGATCAGTAACTGAGTCTTTAAAATGTCCAATATTTTATGAAATGGTAAGAGCCGTAACGTAACCTAGGTCAACCCAACCTAATATAACCTAACGAAACATTACCTTAACCAACCAGTGGTAGATATGGGAATTCTTTGTTTCTGCTTAAGATGGAAATAAAGTACCATTATGGAAAATTTTCTAGGCTGTTTACCTGTATGTACCTCAACATTATATACATACCAGTAATCTCATTGGGAGACAATCATATTGTTTACCGTAGTCACCCCGTGTAGACATGTGAGAAAACTTAACCACCCCTGGTCGCACCAAGTGGTCCCCTCGACCTCACAATCTTATCCATATCTATCCGAGACCAGTATGGATTGGGTAGCACCCACAAGTACGGTGCTACTAATTAATTGTGGACTGTATAGATTATATTAGTTTAACTGAATGAAGGGGGGGGGGGGGTAGGACACACCTGGATACATCCGTCAAGGAAAACATTTGTACATAATCCCACTACTTACCAGATGTTCTCTGGTGGTCACTTGATGTAGCTGGATCACTCGTAACCTATCTAATTATAACATACCACTACTGGCCAGTCTAAGGTTGCTATAACTAGAAGGGTTACTTAACTGTGGGTGATTGATATTCCTCATTTCTTGATTCACCATCTCATTTTCGATGTCCTGCTACACCGACACGATTCTCATTCCAGCAGGACGAGGTATCCGCTGGTTTGTCCTGCTTTAGACGTCGTGACTCAAGGAGTTTCCCTTTCCTCGTCTCGTTAACAACGAGGTCTAACGTGTTCACTCGGAGCAAACGACTTATTTCACTTCACATATTCTCTTAACTTAGCGTTATTATCATTAATTACATTACAATTCACAAGCCGATTTAACGTCTCATAACTATTATACAAACTAGAGGTCACTCCATTAAGATCTGAGACCGATGAGTGCTGATTAATCCAAGGGTAATTTTCCCCAGGACACAGTCCATTGTGACGCGTCAGTCACCCGCTCTTTATCACATTTTTACCACTCTATTACTGTGGTCCCGTAAATCCCGTTCCCTCACTCTCCACCAGGAACAATTACGACACTTCTTATTATGAGATGAGGCCTATATTAATCCTTAGGCCACCGTGAACGTCAATTTCGTGGTTCCATGTTTTCTCAGCTTCCTCACCACCATTCAAAACCATACGCGCCTCCCCCTCCCGCACATCCGCGCATGCGCAAAGGGAACTCTTGGTTCTACTCTTATTTTCAAATACATTTTTGACCCATATAGACACATTAAACACCTATTAGGCACTATAGTTTCGGAAAATTAAAAAATTTTCCACACTGCGGCCGGGCGGAGGTCGTTGCTAGACGACTTACATAATGTGGAGTACAATTTTTTCCATCTTCACTGGCCACCCATATTTATTGAACTCTCAAAATGGACTAATTGGTGTTCCATTCTCTCAGGGGCATAAGCCTATGCTCCCTGGATTAAGTTATTGGGCATACTGGAATTTTGAGACTTTACCAATAACAAGTCTCTCAGTATCCCAAGTCAGCCCCAGCACATTACTGCATATAGGCACCAACTCCATGGCCATCTATATTTATGGATCCCTCAAAATGGACTAATTGGTGTTCCATTCTCTCAGGGGCATAAGCCTATGCTCCCTGGATTAAGTTATTGGGCATACTGGAATTTTGAGACTTTACCAATAACAAGTCTCTCAGTATCCCAAGTCAGCCCCAGCACATTACTGCATATAGGCACCAACTCCATGGCCATCTATATTTATGGATCCCTCAAAATGGACTAATTAGTGTTCCATTCTCTCAGGGGCATAAGCCTATGCTCCCTGGATTAATTTATTGGACATACTGGAATTTTGAGACTTTAACAATAACAAGTCTCTCAGTATCCCAAGTCAGTCCCAGCACATTTCTTCATTATTTCATTAACCCCTTCACATATCCTCATTAGTTCCTCTTCAGTTGACGTCACACCCGGAAATTGTCCACATAAGATTATTTACCCAATTACTTCGCTCAGTGGACCGCCTGTGCATTTAAGGTGTGCATTTATCGTCGCCTGAAGTAAGAACAATTTATTATTTAACTGCTTATTAATTATATCATTATAAGCAGTCAACAATTTTGGTGTCTTGCTCAGTTCGCAGAGCTGGGCCCTTTAACTGTCCATACGCCATCCTATAATTAGTAGGTAATTCTGGACGGTCAAGCTTCCACGGAAGTCGCACCCAGTAATGTCCAGATTCACATTTAACATCCTTCAGGTATTGTTCCTGAGTAAAGGAATCATTTGGACTTTCCTCATTTACATTAATCCCTATGCTGTCCAGCTCCCACAAATTAGACTGGTTCAACATCATTCTCGATAGAAGAATACTTGTACTGGGTTGACCTTTCATGAGTAAGACACCGTGACCGTATTCACTACTTCCTCTAGTCATTATTACTAGGCGGTAGTCTGCCATATATTACATGGCCCGTACCAGTGTTGAGGAGAGTGACGCCGTATGGTTTTGGATTTATGCCCTTTATCCTGAATTTTTACATCCAACACCGTCAAGGCTACCTCAGCTAGGCCATCATTATTGCCATTAGCTGCAACCTTTACATCAGTCACTGTAGTGTCAGGGTTATTAACATTATCATTATTGTCACCATTATTATAAGAATCACATACAACCCTGCACATAACTGTATGGTGCTTTCCCTTGTTGCATTGATAGCAACTGTTCAATTTGGTATGACAATCCTTTACATTATGATTGTCTAGACATCTGATAAATCTGTCAAGTTCTTTCATTCTTTCCACTTTAATGTCCCATGAATTACAGGCATTACAATTTTTAGTGAAATGAGTACCCTGGCAGAAGAGGCAGTCTCTCTTTTCCTTGCCTGACCTCTTATTAACCGGGTTACACTTACCGAGGTACTTATTCCTCTTACCTTGATGTGAGGAACCACTATTACTGATTCCTGACTTGATATGTGCCTATTTAACTCTTAACTATGATTATTACCACTGGGATTAATTTTCCCTTTTGAGACTTGACAGATACTTCAGAGTCATTATGTGTTATATCCTTAGAACTGTTTGGCTGACTGGTCTGCAATTGAACAATTAATTCCTGCCGACCTAGTCTGATTTCCTCCAGACCGTACTATGGAGGTTTTGGCAAACACACCCTTTGCATTAATAGGTTGATCAACTGCCTGGCTTACACCCTTTAATTTATTCAAAGCCTTACTTTTACAAGACAGTTTTTCTTCCAATTCGTAATGTTGATTAATTAAAACATTCATTTCCATTCTATCTGCACAATTCTCTAGCAGATCTCTTTCACAGTCTTTAAACCACAATTTGTACCAATCAAATCTACTCTCTAAAGCATCTAAATATAACTTTAATTCATTAGGGTTCACGGTTCTTTGATTCACTAAATCAAATGCCTTCGTCACATGGCTTTTAATAGCCTGTAATGATGCTTTCATTACTCTAAAATTCACGGACTTGTCAGCCACATTAACTCCATTAGATCCAGTCATGGTTAGAGAATTATTAATCACTGATTATACAACTTAAGTAGGCGCCTTATAAGAGTAATTCTTGCACTTTACTCTTGTATAAATCCTAGCCACACATGTGCTAGCAATTAATTGGGCTAATTGTCATCCATCACACAATCGATTAAACTTGTGCACCCTACACCCACTTCCTTCAATCAGTCACTTAATTATTAAGTAATTAATTCAATTAATTTTTTCACTGATTGCATCCGTTTTCGAAGGACCAACGGGCAGATATGGAAAATTTTCTAGGCTGTTTACCTGTATGTACCTCAACATTATATACATACCAGTAATCTCATTGGGAGACAATCATATTGTTTACCGTAGTCACCCCGTGTAGACATGTGAGAAAACTTAACCACCCCTGGTCGCACCAAGTGGTCCCCTCGACCTCACAATCTTATCCATATCTATCCGAGACCAGTATGGATTGGGTAGCACCCACAAGTACGGTGCTACTAATTAATTGTGGACTGTATAGATTATATTAGTTTAACTGAATGAAGGGGGGGGGGTAGGACACACCTGGATACATCCGTCAAGGAAAACATTTGTACATAATCCCACTACTTACCAGATGTTCTCTGGTGGTCACTTGATGTAGCTGGATCACTCGTAACCTATCTAATTATAACATACCACTACTGGCCAGTCTAAGGTTGCTATAACTAGAAGGGTTACTTAACTGTGGGTGATTGATATTCCTCATTTCTTGATTCACCATCTCATTTTCGATGTCCTGCTACACCGACACGATTCTCATTCCAGCAGGACGAGGTATCCGCTGGTTTGTCCTGCTTTAGACGTCGTGACTCAAGGAGTTTCCCTTTCCTCGTCTCGTTAACAACGAGGTCTAACGTGTTCACTCGGAGCAAACGACTTATTTCACTTCACATATTCTCTTAACTTAGCGTTATTATCATTAATTACATTACAATTCACAAGCCGATTTAACGTCTCATAACTATTATACAAACTAGAGGTCACTCCATTAAGATCTGAGACCGATGAGTGCTGATTAATCCAAGGGTAATTTTCCCCAGGACACAGTCCATTGTGACGCGTCAGTCACCCGCTCTTTATCACATTTTTACCACTCTATTACTGTGGTCCCGTAAATCCCGTTCCCTCACTCTCCACCAGGAACAATTACGACACTTCTTATTATGAGATGAGGCCTATATTAATCCTTAGGCCACCGTGAACGTCAATTTCGTGGTTCCATGTTTTCTCAGCTTCCTCACCACCATTCAAAACCATACGCGCCTCCCCCTCCCGCACATCCGCGCATGCGCAAAGGGAACTCTTGGTTCTACTCTTATTTTCAAATACATTTTTGACCCATATAGACACATTAAACACCTATTAGGCACTATAGTTTCGGAAAATTAAAAAATTTTCCACAACCATATTGAAAATAAGAACCCCACTGGAAATAAAGGACCCCAATGGAAATAAAAGATCCCAATGGAAATAAAAGACCCCAATGGAAATTTAAAGGACCCCAATGGAAGTAAGTCTCTGACTTTTTTGGGGTTATCTTCTATGTATGATAATCTGTGTAACTGTATTTGTGCATACCTGAATAAATTTACTTGCCAACTAGGTTATTAACACAATGAAACTATCATAATGAACACCGTGAACAAAAATACAACGGTGTCTCGTGGCTCGGTTAGTAGTGCACTCGCCTCACTAACTGTCCATGGTTCAATCACCGGCACGAGTGGAAACATTGGGCATGTTTCCTGACACCTACTGTTCCTGGTCACTAGCAGTAAGTAGGTACCTGGGCAAGTTGATTATTGTGGGTTGCATCCTGGAAGACAAGATTAAAGTACCCCAATGGAAATAAGACGGATAGTCCTCGATGACGCACTTTCTTGGTTATCCAGAACGGCTAACAAACTTTATCTTATCTTATACCCGTAATTATTCCGGTGGCAACCCGGGCACGTGAGGAACGTGACGGTAAGCTGTCCAATATACAAAAAGAGTTAGAAACAGAAATACAAATAGCTAGAGCTTCATTTAAGGTTATTAATATAATATTCAAGAGGTTGCTAGTAGACTTGCAGTAAATCAACCATTCAAATCATTATGAAGCTGTGTGTAGTCTGTGGTCAGTCAAACAAACGGGCTACCACATGGATAAATTGTCATTTTTGTGGAAATTGGTGTCACGCTCCTTGTGCAGATATCCCAGAACTAGCTACAAGCAGTATTAAAACAGAGAAGTGTTTTTGGGTATGCCCAAATGAGGAAAATCTGTGGACTAAAATCACAAGGGTATTAAAAGAGGATAACATCAAAGCTGCTTTCATAGAAAACCTGGAAGCTTTCTACAACAGATGGGAACATAAAAAGTCCGGGCTGAATGGTACTGCCCTTGATACTGGCCATGTAGTCACAAACTGTAAGGCTGGAGGTGATGTCCTGGTAGTCAGTAAATGTAGGGCTGATAGTGCTGTCCTGGGAGACAGTAATGGTGAAGCTGGAGGTGCTGTCCTGGGAGACAGTAATGGTGAAGCTGGAGATACTGTCCTGGGAGACAGTAATGGTGAAGCTGGAGGTGCTGTCCTGGGAGACAGAAATGGTGAAGCTGGAGATACTGTCCTGGTAGACAGTAATGGTGAAGCTGGAGATTTTGTCCAGGTAGTCGGGAATTATACGCAGGAAGGAATACATATAAATGACCTCATAGAGGACAGGAGCCATAGTAGGGAAACAAGTGTAGTCAAAGATAAGATAAAACCAATATTGCAAACCAGAAATACCGCAGGAAATAGCAAACAAGAGGACTCCAATAGCAATAGTGAGGATAAATTACCAAAAACAACTGGTGGGAGCTCCATTGTTGGTGCTAAGGAGGATAGGAATAAGACAGGGAAACATGCACCAACAGGGAATACAGTCACAGAAACCCAAGGCAAACGGAAACCAAGCCTGTGCACATACTATGCACTTGGTATCTGCTGGCATGGGAAATCTGGAAAAACAGATGGGACATGCAACTATGACCACCCTAGAAAATGTCATGCCCATATGACAACAGGAAAATGCAAACTCCCTTCCTGTAAGCTTTTTCACCCTGAAATGTGTACCTCTTCAGTACAGGAAAGACTGTGCTATAACTTAAATTGCCAGGCATACCATCTAAAGGGGACAAAAAGATACAAAACATCCAGGCCATGGGAAAACCTGGGTAGCCACAGCCACTCAAGAGGGAGAGGTTTTTTAGTGCCAGGAAGGAAAAAAAACTGGCAGGAAATGGCAGAAATCGTACACCAAATCCAGTCATTCCTGGAGTGGAACCACAGTCGATGGCCTCCACTCCAAACCAACAGATACAGATACTAATGCCGGAAAAAAAATCCCCCCCCAGTACCAACAATACCACCAGTCCGATAACATTCTTCTTTGCAAATATACAGGGTCTAAAGCCAGCAATAAACAACAAAATACCTTTCATCCGTGGACTGCTTGCAGAGGCAAAGGCAATGTTCGCGGCTTTCACTGAGACCCACATAAAGGATCACTTGGACAACGAAATATGGATCCCAGGTTACAACCTATACAGATGTGACAGAGTGAACAGGCAAAAGGGGGGGGTTGGCCTGTACATTGCAGAGTCACTTGTTTGCACAGAACTGCTTAATGCCTCAAATGACGTAGTGGAAGTTTTAGCAGTAAAGGTCGAGAACCAAAACCTAGTCATTGTGGTAGTCTACAAGCCTCCGGATGCAACATCCCAGCAATTCCAGGAACAGCTGTTAAAAATTGACCACTGTCTGGAAAATCTTCCAGCTCCTGCACCCAACATCTTGCTCCTGGGGGATTTCAACTTAAGGCACCTAAAATGGAGGAATATAGCAAATAATATTGTTGCAGTAATAACACCAGGAGGCAGCTCTGATGAAAACTCACACTCACACGAGCTTTTAAATCTCTGCACAAAATTCAATTTAAACCAGCAAATAATAGAGCCTACTAGACTGGAGAATACACTAGACCTCATCTTCACTAACAATGATGATCTGATAAGAAATGTCACCATATCAAAAACAATATACTCAGATCACAACATAATTGAGGTTCAGACATGTATGCGTGGAGCCTCAGACCGACAAAATGAGACTAGTCACGAGGGAGCATTCACCAAATACAACTTCAATAACAAAAACATAAAGTGGGACCAAGTAAACCAAGTCCTAACCGATATAAGCTGGGAAGATATACTAAGCAACACAGACCCAAACTTATGCCTAGAACAGATTAACTCGGTGGCACTCGATGTATGCACAAGGCTTATTCCTCTAAGAAAAAGGAGGAGTAGATGTAAAATAGAAAGAGACAGGCGCTCCCTTTACAGGCGACGGAAAAGAATAACAGAGCGGCTAAAAGAGGTCAATATATCAGAAATGCGCAGGGAGACACTGGTCAGAGAAATAGCAAGCATCGAACTTAAGCTAAAAGAATCCTTTAGGAGTCAGGAATCGCGGGAAGAACTAAAAGCCATAAATGAAATCGAAAGAAACCCAAAGTATTTCTTCTCCTATGCCAAATCAAAATCGAGAACAACGTCCAGTATTGGGCCCCTACTTAAACAAGATGGGTCCTACACAGATGACAGCAAGGAAATGAGTGAGCTACTCAAGTCCCAATATGACTCAGTTTTTAGCAAGCCGCTAACCAGACTGAGAGTCGAAGATCAAAATGAATTTTTTATGAGAGAGCCACAAAATTTGATTAACACAAGCCTATCCGATGTTATCCTGACGCCAAATGACTTCGAACAGGCGATAAATGACATGCCCATGCACTCTGCCCCAGGGCCAGACTCATGGAACTCTGTGTTCATCAAGAACTGCAAGAAGCCCCTATCACGAGCCTTTTCCATCCTATGGAGAGGGAGCATGGACACGGGGGTCGTCCCTCAGTTACTAAAAACAACAGACATAGCCCCACTCCACAAAGGGGGCAGTAAAGCAACAGCAAAGAACTACAGACCAATAGCACTAACATCCCATATCATAAAAATCTTTGAAAGGGTCCTAAGAAGCAAGATCACCACCCATCTAGAAACCCATCAGTTACACAACCCAGGGCAACATGGGTTTAGAACAGGTCGCTCCTGTCTGTCTCAACTACTGGATCACTACGACAAGGTCCTAAATGCACTAGAAGACAAAAAGAATGCAGATGTAATATATACAGACTTTGCAAAAGCCTTCGACAAGTGTGACCATGGCGTAATAGCGCACAAAATGCGCGCTAAAGGAATAACAGGAAAAGTTGGTCGATGGATCTATAATTTCCTCACTAACAGAACACAGAGAGTAGTCGTCAACAGAGTAAAGTCCGAGGCAGCTACGGTGAAAAGCTCTGTTCCACAAGGCACAGTACTAGCTCCCATCTTGTTCCTCATCCTCATATCCGACATAGACAAGGATGTCAGCCACAGCACCGTGTCTTCCTTTGCAGATGACACCCGAATCTGCATGACAGTGTCTTCCATTGCAGACACTGCAAGGCTCCAGGCGGACATCAACCAAATCTTTCAGTGGGCTGCAGAAAACAATATGAAGTTCAACGATGAGAAATTTCAATTACTCAGATATGGTAAACATGAGGAAATTAAATCTTCATCAGAGTACAAAACAAATTCTGGCCACAAAATAGAGCGAAACACCAACGTCAAAGACCTGGGAGTGATTATGTCGGAGGATCTCACCTTCAAGGACCATAACATTGTATCAATCGCATCTGCTAGAAAAATGACAGGATGGATAATGAGAACCTTCAAAACTAGGGAGGCCAAGCCCATGATGACACTCTTCAGGTCACTTGTTCTATCTAGGCTGGAATATTGCTGCACTCTAACAGCACCTTTCAAGGCAGGTGAAATTGCCGACCTAGAAAATGTACAGAGAACTTTCACGGCGCGCATAACGGAGATAAAACACCTCAATTACTGGGAGCGCTTGAGGTTTCTAAACCTGTATTCCCTGGAACGCAGGAGGGAGAGATACATGATTATATACACCTGGAAAATCCTAGAGGGACTAGTACCGAACTTGCACACGAAAATCACTCACTACGAAAGCAAAAGACTTGGCAGACGATGCACCATCCCCCCAATGAAAAGCAGGGGTGTCACTAGCACGTTAAGAGACCATACAATAAGTGTCAGGGGACCGAGACTGTTCAACTGCCTCCCAGCACACATAAGGGGGATTACCAACAGACCCCTGGCAGTCTTCAAGCTGGCACTGGACAAGCACCTAAAGGCAGTTCCTGATCAGCCGGGCTGTGGCTCGTACGTTGGTTTGCGTGCAGCCAGCAGCAACAGCCTGGTTGATCAGGCGCTGATCCACCAGGAGGCCTGGTCACAGACCGGGCCGCGGGGGCGTTGACCCCCGAAACTCTCTCCAGGTAAACTCCAGGTAAACCCTAGCTGTTGTGGCCAGTGAAGTCGTCACCTCATGGAGAGAGTTAGTTTAATATGCTTATTATGCACCCCATACCCATCCTGTGGACGGTAGTCAAAAGATTACAGAGGTACATAATGGGTCCAGGGACTGGGCCTCAAAGTTTTGATAGCTGAGCAAGTTACAGAGGTAATGAATTCACAATTTACAAAGGTAATGAACTCACAATTTACAAAGGTAATGAACTCCAGGTAGGTCTAGTCACAATCATGACAAGTTACAAAGGTATTTACAGATTACAGAGGTACACAATGGGTCCAGGGACCGGGCTCCAAAGTTTTGATGGCTGAACTAGGTACAAGGTAATGAACTCACAAGTTACAAAGGTAATGAACTCACACATGGAGAGAGAAAACAGATTATTATTATTATTATCAAATTAAGCGCTAAACCCGTAAAGGTCGTACAGCAAGGGAAAACAGAGACAGGAACAGTGATGCTCATTCAGTGTGCACAGACAGTATTTCACTGTTTAAAAATAGTCAAATGGGTGACTGATGAGCGATGAAAGTGCCTTAGACAGTGAAAATCTCAGTTATGTTCACTGCAGAACTTTTCATCATCTTCAATACACAAATAAGCCACACATAGGACCGAAACGACCACACCAGACCTGGTCGTCAAGACCACACCAGACCTGGTCGTCAAGACCACACCAGACCTGGTCATCAAGACCACACCAGACCTGGTCAAGATCACACCAGACCTGGTCGTCAAGACCACACCAGACCTGGTCATCAAGACCACACCAGACCTGGTCAAGATCACACCAGACCTGGTTGTCAAGACCACACCAGACCTGGTCAAGATCACACCAGACCTGGTTGTTAAGACCACACCATACCCTGTAAAGGTCCCAATGTTAAAAAAAAAGTGGCCGGGTGGTCGTGTCCAGCTCCTAGTGAGGAAACATCTGCAACTTCAGAGGTACAAAAATCGCAGTTGCAGCGTCGGTGGCAGCGTCTATGGATCACAACCAAAGCATCCGGGTTCAATCCTGAACGGGTGGGCATGTTTCCTTACACCTCCTGCTCCATAATCACCTAGCAGCAAATAGGTACATGTTGTGGGTTGCAATCTGGACATGATAGTATACCTTTCGTAGGGCCAGGCTTAAGTAGGTTAACAGTTCTTGGCTAGTAAATTTAGCGGTTATAAATTAAATATGATGAGAAGTGTATAACTAATGCTGATACATATAACACCCGGAACGAGGTTAGTGATAGTGAAGATGAGTAGAGTATCAGTGACGGGGAAAGTGATATCAGAGGTGAGTGTTCCTCCTCTTCACCCCCTATCACTCTGCCTCTCCTCTTCTCCCCCTATCACTCTACCTTGAGATGCCGCCAACTGCGTATTCTCCGAAAAAAAAACTCAAAACGTGTCTGCCAGGTTAGTTTAATTAATATCTTTATTATGCACTTCATACCTATCCTGTGGGATTAGATTTTTTAGATTTTGGCACCAAAGTGGCTAGTTTATTGTGCACCTCATATCCATCCTGTGGAGGGTAGCGCAAGAACATGTGGATACATAAAAGGCCTAGGAACTATACCCCAAAAGGGTTAACAGGTGTACATATGGGTTTTTATTTATCTACATATTTACAGTTCGCTTATCTGTTACAAGCAAATTTAGGAAATTTGCTTAGTATATCTGGTATCTTATTTTCATTAATAAGATATCTTGACATGTCACATAGGTTATTATATTGTTTCTGTATTCCTCAATAAGCGGACAATTAAGCACATAGTGTTCAAGATAGTGACCATATGCCTGATCACATAATTTACATTTAGTTTGATCTGCCAAACTGCCAGAAGTACTTGTAACCAAGCCTAAGCCTGGCCACTACAACATCAGTCAGTCTGTTCACATTGCAAGTTGCTCCATAAACATACTCCTGTGGGCGTTAGTTAGTTTAATATATTATTGTGCACCCCATACCCATCCTGTGGGCGGTAGTCAAAATATTACAGAGGTACATAATGGGTCCAGGGACTGGGCCCCAAACGTTCTGAGAGCTGAACAAGTTATAGTGGTAATGAATTCGTTACATGTTTATATCTGGTTACAATCGCAATGAGTTATTTATGCATGCAAGAATTAGGTGTATTCCATGCAGGGCTAGTGTAGGCCATACACGGAAAACACCTCATATCAAGTAAATACTATCCTTAATATATATACAGCAAACTTATTCACTATGCTGAAACAATTAAGAATTACAGCCAAACTACTATAATAGAAGAATTACCCATACGCAAAACACTGAAACAATGCATCACTAAAAAATATATAAAATCAATGAACGCTTGCTATCACTCGAAAGATCTCTAAATAGTCTGGCAATAGTAATGAACCAATAACTCGCGTCACTCTTACACAGTCAGTGATGTGTAGATTGTGAGGAACGCGGAGCCAACACATATATGGAGGTATCATTGATCTATATCTTGGCTCCAACATTACCTCTTGTGTATCATTTTTTCGCCAAAAAATATTGTTAGACGATTTCTTAACTACAATCAGTGGTATCGGAAATAACTTCTTCACTGGTGAGCTAGTTAAATGACAACACTTTAGTGACTCCCTGCTTGAAAGGAAAAAAAATTATCGCTCACGTGACACTTACAATGTGTATTTTCCGTTGTTGTGATACTGAAGAATAACCTGCTGTTCCTGTTCACCCGGGTGTTAGTCAATTGGTGTGGGTCGCATCCTGGGGACAAAACTGACCTAATTTGCCTGAAATGCTCTGCTTTTTATATAGTAGTATTATGTCATTGATGTTAGTTAGGCTTGTATACGGTGTACATGTACTTGTAGAAATAAAGATTATTATAAATAAAGATTATTAGTATTCATTTTTTAATAATCACATGATTAGCCACTCTGGCCAACCTAAAATCCAAACATAGCTAACCATAACTATAATCACCTATTATAATGACCCTGATCTTCGTACACTGAATATGCTAAAAGGAAACTAAACCTTTAATATACGAAAAATTGCACCCTCTGAAATTATGTAACTCAAACTGCCCTCGTTGCAGTTAAGAAGTATACTACATTTCTCATACAATCAAGTTGAAAAGCTTTGTGAATAGTCTCGTCCTGCACAACTCACTGACCCGGTCATCCAGCTATAAATAATAAATGTGAATTATGATTCTGTAGAGCCTTATTAACTTAACTTTATTATTTATTATTAAAGATTCGCCGGTATTCTCCCGGCTCGGGCCTTTTCCAAGTGGTGGCCCGGCCTTGGCTCCCTGTCTAGGGAGTGTCTGAGACATAAGTCTTCCATGGGAGGAGGTACAAGTACCCCTCATCTTTGGGACCAACTGTCCCCAGGCCTAGCCACATTCCCCGCCCTCACGGGGCTCGTAGGGAGAAGCTAGGCCTCTCTGGTCTGCCATCCCCGCCCCAAGGGGGCTAATGGGAATGACAGTCTGGTGAGCTGCAAGCTCGGGCTCAGGCACCTACCCTACCCTAGAAGAGTTAGGCATGGTGTCGATGGAGCTTAGCTTTATTATTATTATTATTAAAGATTCGCCGGTATTCTCCCGGCCTGGGCCTTTTCCAAGTGGTGGCCCGACCTTGGCTCCCTCTTTAGGGAGTATCTGAGACCTAAGTCTCCCATGGGAGGAGGCACAAGTACCTCCTCATCTTTGGAACCAACTGTCCCCAGGCCTAGCCACAAGCTAGGCCTCTCTGATCTGCCATCCCCGCCCCAAGGGGACTAATGTGAATGATAGCCTTGTGAGCTACAAGCTCGGGCTCAGGTACCTACCCTACCCTAGAAGAGTTAGGCATGGTGTCTATGTGGAGCTTAACTTTTTTTTTTTTTTATTCGCCGGTATTCTCCCGGCCCGGGTCTTTTCCAAGTAGTGGTGACCCGGCCTTTTTTTTTTTTTTCTTCTTATTCGCCGGTATTCTCCCGGCCCCTTACCTTGGCTTTTTTCTATTTTTTTCTTTTTTATTCGCCGGTATTCTCCCGGCCAACATGTCTGAGCATTCCACTGAATCTGAACTCATTTCTGCTCTACCTCAAGGTAAATCTATGTTCCCAATAAATATATAATTACTAACATACATTCACATTATTTTATATAGTGCCAAGAAATTCCCTACTAGAGCTGTACAACATAATGTGTTGAGTAGCTCCCACACTTGTTTATCTCAAATATTATCATTCCATTCTTAAACTCAGTAAAATGTTTTATGGCTTTATGAGCCTATATAAATAGTTTTATTAATAGAGTTAAAACCTTTTTAGTTTCCTAGGTTGCATCACTTTTTGCATGGAAATTTATGAGCCGAACACAACTAGTTTGTGTTTGGAAAGGATTGTCAGATAGTATTGTCATTCACAGTGGCCACATCACGACTCAAATATACTTTAAATTCATGGTAGTGCAGAGAGAATTATATTGAAGTCTGACTTCTACGACGCGTGTGTCGATAATAATGATAATAATAATAATAATAATAATAATAATAATAATAATAATAATAATAATAATAATAATAATAATAATAATAATATATTTATTTCTACAAGTACATGTACAAGGTATACAGTCCTAGCTGACATCAATGACAGCCGCTTGTTATGCTGAGCATTTCGGGCAAATTAAGTCAGTTTTGTCCCAGGATGCGACCCACACCAGTCGACTAACACCCAGGTACCCATTTTATACTGATGGGTGAACAGGGACAGCAGGTGTCTTATGGAAACACGTCCTAAATGTTTTCCAGCCGTACCGGAGATTTGAACTCCGGACCTCAGTGTGTGAGCTAGCGATCGAGCCACAGGACACCATATAAACCTAGCTGACATCAATGACATACTACTTTACAGAAAGCCCCTTGTTATGTAGAGCATTTCGGGCAAATTAGGTCAATTTTGTCCTGGAAATTTCAATTACTCAGATATGGTAAACACGAGGAAATTAAATCTTCATCAGAGTACAAAACAAATTCTGGCCACAAAATAGAGCGAAACACCAACGTCAAAGACCTGGGAGTGATCATGTCGGAGGATCTCACCTTCAAGGACCATAACATTGTATCGATCGCATCTGCTAGAAAAATGACAGGATGGATAATGAGAACCTTCAAAACGAGGGATGCCAAGACCATGATGACACTCTTCAGGTCACTTGTTCTATCTAGGCTGGAATATTGCTGCACACTAACAGTACCTTTCAAGGCAGGTGAAATTGCTGACCTAGAAAATGTAGAGAACCTTCACGGCGCGCATAACGGAGATAAAACACCCCAATTACTGGGAGCGCTTGAGGTTCCTGAACCTGTATTCCCTGGAACGCAGGCGGGATAGATACATGATTATATACACCTGGAAAATCCTAGAGGGACTAGTACCGAACTTGCACACGAAAATCACTCACTACGAAAGCAAAAGACTTGGCAGACGATGCAACATCCCCCCAATGAAAAGCAGGGGTGTCACTAGCACGTTAAGAGACCATATAATTAGTGTCAGGGGCCCGAGACTGTTCAACTGCCTCCCAGCATACATAAGGGGGATTACCAACAGACCCCTGGCAGTCTTCAAGCTGGCACTGGACAAGCACCTAAAGTCGGTTCCTGACCAGCCGGGCTGTGGCTCGTACGTTGGTTTGCGTGCAGCCAGCAGTAACAGCCTGGTTGATCAGGCTCTGATCCACCAGGAGGCCTGGTCACAGACCGGGCCGCGGGGGCGTTGACCCCCGGAACTCTCTCCAGGTAAACTCCAGGTAATACTTAAAGGCTTCAGGCAAGTGTGTAGCTCCTTACAAACTGGCATCGCCTTTTTTTTCACAGAATGAGACTCACAGCGGTCGATTCGGATACCTATTTACTGTTACATAAGCAGTGGCAGCAAGTGCAAGGAGATATGCACATAGTGTCACCCTGTGGTCTATTGAACTCTAAGATATTCGATCATGGAACGAACGCTCACTGGTGCGACTGACGATTTGTCTGATATCTTTATTATGTACTCCATACCTATCCTGTGGGTGGTTATGAAAGGATTACAGAGACACATCATGGGTCCAGGGACTGAGCCCCAGCGGCAGGCGCGGATCTAGGAACAAAGTTTGGAGGGGGGCCTGACGGCAGAATTTTCGGTTGTTTAAAGAGCATTAGCATTACCGTTTCTCCACTAACGGGATTCTTATTTGTTAATTACTGGCGGACTGACCTAAATGAATGGGCATAACCATCTGCTCTAGGTGCCAGTGTTTCTCTTCGGATCCCAATGAGAGGGCCGATTTTTCTGAGAAAAAAAAAACACTGACCTTACAATGTGATAGATTTAGAGATTAGATTTTCTCGATACTCTTCTTGGCTAACATATCAACTTTATCATGAAGGAGTAATCCAATGTGTGATGGGATCCATAGCAATTGTACATTAATTCCTTTGTCCCTAATTTTTGAGTATCTATACCTGGCTTCCCCAATGAGCATGTTGTTGGAGTCATTATATGAGTCAAGAGCCATCAGTGATGACATAGAATCAGTAATGATGATAGAGTCAAGCTCAGTGTCATAGGTTAGCTTTAGCGCCATTAGGATTGCAAACAATTCAGTTTGCAGTGTAGACGCCCAGTTGTTAATTCTTATGCCTAACTCAACAAATTTATTATCGTTCTTAACTAGGGAGGTGGCAACAAGAGCAGATGCAGCCCTGCCAGAAGACTCCTGTTTAGATCCATCAGTGTATATAACTTGTGATAACTTGTTACTACCAGCTAGGTGAGAAATTTCTTCTTGATCAGTTGCTCTAACAAGAGATTTAAGGAAGGGATTACTAGCAATGAGCTTCTTGGGAGGGACTTGTAGGTATGTGATATTAAATGAACACATCTTCCATGGAGGGGTGAAATGCTCTTGTTGCCTACAGTGATACAGTTCATGTAGGTTATAAAACTTAATGCAATTGCACGTTTTCACAATCCATTTAGATCTGTGTGTATTTACCTCTAGACACTTGGTAAGATTCACTGTGACAGTGTCTGGTTCGTTTCTCAGCATTCCAATACCGAGTACAGTGTTAATTTCAACAATCCTATCACTGATACTAGAAATACCAAGCTCCTTCCTCATGTTAAGAACTTTTGTAGATCTGGGACAGCCAAGAATAATCCTGAGAGCTTCATTTTGCATTAACTCCAAGGGTCGGAGAGAACTTTCTCTAGCTAATATCAACATGGGAGCAGCATAATCAATTAAGGACCTAACATAGGCTATGTACATCATTCTCACGATTCTCACATTTGCACCATAGTTGGGATTGTAGCCAGCAACAGCTTTGAGAGCATTTAGCCTAGCTTTACATTTCTTGTTTAGTTGTGGTATAGTGGATTTGTTAAAGGGTACATCTACACCAAGATATCTGTAAGTTTTAACGTAGCTAATGATTTCACCCTGCAAATAGATGGGTGGGGGATGTCGTTTGCTTGTTAATATCTTATTTTTAGAGGAAGATATTATGAGGCCTAGTCGATTACAAATTGCTTGAACTTCATTAAGAATGGTATTCATCTTCTTATGCCCTGTTGTATGGATCATGATATCATCAGCATAGCTTATAGCTATATGTTTAGGTGAGGCAGGTAGAGCATTTAGGAGAGCATTAATCAGAATATTAAATAGCATGGGACTAAGAACTCCTCCCTGCGGTGAGGAATTTTGTATCTTATTAAAACTTTATTGAAAGTAAGAATTTACTAGCTAGAGACTTTTACATTAGATATTAACTTAATATATATATATATATATATATATATATATATATATATATATATATATATATATATATATATATATATATATATATATATATATATATATATATATATATATACCTGCTTAAGACAGTAAGCATTATACTTTATAATATTACCTATAATAGTAGCCTTAAAAGTAACATGCAAAGGTTATTACACTGAAAGGATTAATCACACTGCAGCCTAAGCAAAGAGAAGACGGCGGTTCCTTTCCGCAAACTTGTTGATCACACGATCAACAGGAACATGTACATCGTTATGGACGGCGAGTAGTGCGAGGCCGTTGAGGCGATCCTGACCTATGGTGCTCCTCAAGTATGTCTTCAGGCGTTTCAGGGCTGAGAACGATCGTTCAGCTTCTGCATTTGAGACTGGCAGGGTCAGTAGGATGGTAAGGAGCTTCGCGATGTTCGGAAACATACGGGCCTCGGCGTATTCCTTTGCTTTCTTGACAGATTCGAAGGCCGGAGCGGAACATGTCCACCGCTGTGTTTCCGTCTGCACGAGCAAAAGTGACTCAACGTCACTTTCGTAGAGTTTAGTGGCTTTAAGAACAGCATCCACGTTTGCTTTTGAGCCCCTGAGCAGCTCCTTCAATCGGAGAGCAACGGGCACAGTGTCATCATCAAATCTGCTCTTCAACTCAGCGATCACATGGTCAACGAACGGAATATACACCGAGCGCCGATAGTACTCCTCAGCAGATGCCGCTGGGACATTCGCGCGTTGTGTCTGTCGTGCACAGACTCTGGGAATAGGGACGTCATCGTGAGCTGAGCCCACTTCAACTAGAAGATCTTTGGCTTTCACGAACACAGCGTGGAAGTACTCCTCGGCATCCGCTCTAAATTTGGAGAATAGAGTCCCGATTTCACGAATCAGTGCGTACGCACATACCAGGTCACCTTCCTTTTTCTGTAGGGTTCTGCTTGGCTGAAGCGTGTGTGCCAAAACGGACTCGGCCACAACCAACCCAACGAGAAAGCGGGGGTCCCGAATCGCAGCGAGTAGGAGTCCGGCGTTGGCATCCAACTTCATCTCATCCTCCAGAAAAATAGCGATGAGAGGCAGAAACTCGATGAACACGAGGACAGCATCGTGCCGCTCGACCCATCTGGTGGGGCACAGGGGCACCAGCTTTTCCCGCTTGGCTGAGGATAGCTTCACGAGTTTGGTAAACCGAAGCGTCCGCATGTTGCTGGAATGGATGAAGTTGTACACCTCGTTCAGCGTCTGGAGGGCGAGTTTGACTTCTTTGACATCACAGGCCTTAGTCAGCACCAGGTTCAGTCGGTGACTGAAACAGTCCCACAAGGCCCCAAAACTTTTGGGGCCTTGTGGGACAGTGCCAGAGTGGAGTGGGTTGGAGCCTTGGAGCTATGCCTACGGTAGCCTACCGTGAAAGAGTATAATAATAATAATAATAATAATAATAATAAAATAATAATAATAATAATTGTTATTTTTATTAGGCTAAGTTTCAACATATTTACCCATATCTCTGAGATATGGGTAAATATGTTGAAACTTAGCCTAATAAAAATAACAATTATTATTATTATTATTATTATTATTATTATTATTATTATTATACTCTTTCACGGTAGGCTACCGTAGGCATAGCTCCAAGGCTCCAACCCACTCCACTCTGGCACTGTCCCACAAGGCCCCAAAACAGGCATAAACACAATAGCCTAATGTATTAATCTTGCCCTGGCCCCTTTACCTGGTGCAGTAAGGTCACTGAATGGTTCATGAACCCTTACCCTCTCGTCCTGGTTCGTGCCCGGCTCGCAGTGAGTCAGTATGTGTGTTGGAGCCTTGAAATACCGGGGGACGGTGACTCACCGTCACGGGGTCACGCCGCATCAGCCGTCTGATGTTACCACGTGCTCTCAACATGCAACACTGCTTGACGCTCGCTGAGGCTGAGCCTCGCTCTCTCACAGCCTGCCTGCCTCTCTGGCTGTTATGCCAAATTTCTTTCAAGTTAGGACATTTCCACGATTTTTTTTTGCCACATCTCATTATTCTCAGCATCAATACAGCTCCAAAATGTTTATTATAAGTATCCAACCTTAAAAAGCATTTTTGTATTGTTATGGAGCTAGAGGTATTAGTGGTCTGTAAACTTGCAAAGTTGCAAAACAAATTTAAATGCATCCCAAAGCAGTGGCGTAACTACGGGGAGCCTGGGGGGTCCGCCCCCCCTCACTAGAGCTGTGGCCCCCCCCACTTGAAAAGGAGTATCTGCATAATTTTTTCAAGTTAGGACATTTCCACGATTTTTTTTGCCACATCTCATTATTCTCAGTCAATACAGCTCCAAAATATTATAGTATCCAACCTTAAAAAGCATTTTTGTATTGTTATGGAGCTAGAGGTATTAGTGGTCTGTAAACTTGCAAAGTTGCAAAACAAATTTAAATGCATCCCAAAGCAGTGGCGTAACTACGGGGAGCCTGGGGGGTCCGCCCCCCCTCACTAGAGCTGTACTTGAAAAGGAGTATCTGCATATATATATATATATATATATATATATATATATATATATATATATATATATATATATATATATATATATCGGCTTTAAAATCTCAAATAATTCGGGAGGGCATGCCCCCGCCATGTAAAGGATTGGCCCCTCCTTCCCCTCGCCCCAAAATGAAAACCCAGCTACTACACTGGGCCAAAGGGGGGGCCCGGGCCCCCTGGGCCCCCCCCCCTTATATCCGCGCCTGCCCAGCGGCAATTTTAATAGCTTCATTGTGCACCCCATAGCTCCGGCAGAAGAGTTGAAGCAGGTGAATGGTGTCTTGAAAGATTCCCCATAGTTGTCGTGATTCCATTTTCTATATGGGGGACTTCTCTATTTCTTGGACACATTAATAAGTAAATTATTGTTTTGGCTTCATATGTAAAGTGAAACTTTAACACTGGTTTTAAAAGAAATCATGTAGAATTTAACCTAGGATAACCAAATAGTCATACACTGTGACTTAATATTACTGGGGGTCATTGTATGGTAACTCCCACCTTGATATTTCCAGCTCAGTTATTTATTTCAAAATTACTTTACATACATAATAAGCCTGAGCTTGCTACCACCTGCAGCTCACAAGACTGCCATCCCCACGAGCCCCTTTGGGGCGGGGCAGATGGCAGACCAGAGGCCTAGCTTCTCCCTGCGACGAGGGGGTACTTGTACCCCCTCCCATGGGAGACTTAGGTCTCGAGACACTCCCCAGATAGGGAGCCAAGACCGGGTCACCACTCTTGGAAAAGACCCGGGCCGGGAGAGTACCAGCGAATAAAAAAAAATATGAAGGCCCATAGGATGAACAGCATTTCAGTCACCTTTTATGCATCTTTTATTACGAACACAGAAATACCTTGTATCGTAGTGTCTTCCTCTAACTATCGAATGGACCTGGGTCGAATTCTGGGCGGGGAGACACGTATTGGGACGTCTCCTAACACGTGTTGCCCCTGTTACCTAGCAGTAAGCAGGTCACGTGAGAATTAGTCAACTGTTGTGGGTCGCATCTTGGGGCTTGAGAAAAGACCTTAAAATAATTCCAATGGAGATAAGCCACACTGCTTGGCTGTGCTGTGCGTACTATGGACTTTCCAAATTATTGTACCATGTATGTATTATGAAGTGAAATATATTGTTATTATTCTTAGTAGTAGTAGTAGCAGTAGATGGCGTAATAGTAGTAATAGTAGAAGCAGATACAGTAGTGGTAGTAGTAGTTGTAGCAGTAGATGCAGTAGTAGTAGTAGTAGCAGTAGATGCAGTAGTAGTAGGAGCAGTAGATGGCGTAATAGTAGTAGCATTAGACGCAGTAGTAGTAGTAGTAGTAGCAGCAGTAGTAGCAGTAGATGCAGTAGTAGTAGTAGCAGTAGACGGCGTAATAGTAATAGTAGTAGCAGTAGATGCAGTAGTAGTAGTAGTAGCAGTAGATGCAGTAGTAGTAGTAACAGTAGTAGTAGTAATAGCAATAGTAGTTGTTACAGTAGCAGTAGTAGTTGTTGTAGTAGCAGTAATTGTTGTAGTAGCAATAATAGTAGTAGTAGTAGCTGTAGTAGTAAAGTTGTAGTAGTTGCAGTAGTTGTAGTAGATGCAGTAGTTGTCGTTGCTGTTGTTACTGCTGTAGTAATAGAAGCAGTACTGGAATTATCTTGAGTTATTTAGCTTATGGGGTTAATAATCAGAATGTTCTTCTTGACCCCAGACAGATACCGGTGATCTTATCGTCATGTACCATGTCAGTGATCTCACAGTGACCCGCCATGCCTAACTTTGGGGGCAGCCAGGAGATAGCTATAGCACCGCACAACAGATAACCATCAGCAGTTTCAGTCTTCCTGTATCTCTCTCAAGAATAAACACGCTTCAGAGGAGGTTCTTTGAGGCTGGTGGCGAACTCTGCACCCCAAGACGGAACTAGCCTCCTGTTTCTAGGATCAACCCGTATTACCTCCCGTTCCCCGGGCTCTCTATGACCTTTACGAATTTAGTGATTTCCATGAATATAATAATAATAATAATAATAATAATAATAATAATAATCAGTGGATGAGCTAAGGGGGGCTAAAGCCCCAAGATGCAAATATTTTTTTTGCAATTAATGGCTAATTTTCACTGTGTTATATTGACCACTTACCACGAAGTTCAGTTAATTTAATATCTCTATTATGCACTCCATACACATGCTGTGGGCGGTAGTCAAAAGATTACAGAGGTACATAATGGGTTCAGGGACTGGGCCCCAAGTTTTGATAGCTGAACAAGTTACAAAGGTAATGAATCGTCTACACTATACATGAAAGCACGATAGTTTCACACATACGCACACACACACACACACACACACACAGACACTGGAGGACAGGAGGGTCAGGGGAGACATGATAACGACATATAAAATACTGCGTGGAATAGACAAGGTGGACAAGGACAGGATGTTCCAGGGAGGGGACACAGAAACAAGAGGCCACAATTGGAAGTTGAAGACACAAATGAGTCAGAGAGATAGTAGGAAGTATTTCTTCAGTCATAGAGTTGTAAGGCAGTGGAATAGCCTAGAAAATGACGTAGTGGAGGCAGGAACCATACACAGTTTTAAGACGAGGTTTGATAAAGCTCATGGAGCGGGGAGAGAGAGGGCCTAGTAGCAACCGGTGAAGAGGCGGGGCCAGGAGCTATGACTCGACCCCTGCAACCACAAATAAGTGAGTACAAATAGGTGAGTACACACACACACACACACACACACACACAGCAGTAAGACAAGAGAGAGAGGGGTGGGTGGATTGCATTTTCTTGGACTGCAAGAAGGCGTTTGACACAGTTCCACACAAGAGATTGGTGCAAAAACTGGAGGACCAAGCAGGGATAACAGGGAAGGCACTACAATGGATCAGAGAATACTTGTCAGGAAGACAGCAGCGAGTCATGGTACGTGGCGAGGTGTCAGAGTGGGCACCTGTGACCAGCGGGGTCCCGCAGGGGTCAGTCCTAGGACCAGTGCTGTTTCTGGTATTTGTGAACGACATGACGGAAGGAATAGACTCTGAGGTGTCCCTGTTTGCAGATGACGTGAAGTTGATGAGAAGAATACACTCGATCGAAGACCAGGCAGAACTACAAAGGGATCTGGACAGGCTGCAGACCTGGTCCAGCAATTGGCTCCTGGAGTTCAATCCCACCAAGTGCAAAGTCATGAAGATTGGGGAAGGGCAAAGAAGGCCGCAGACGGAGTACAGTCTAGGGGGTCAGAGACTACAAACCTCACTCAAGGAAAAAGATCTTGGGGTGAGTATAACACCAGGCACATCTCCTGAAGCGCACATCAACCAAATAACTGCTGCAGCATATGGGCGCCTAGCAAACCTCAGAACAGCATTCCGACATCTTAATAAGGAATCATTCAGGACCCTGTACACCGTGTATGTTAGGCCCATATTGGAGTATGCGGCACCAGTTTGGAACCCACACCTAGCCAAGCACGTGAAGAAACTAGAGAAAGTTCAAAGGTTTGCAACAAGACTAGTCCCAGAGCTAAGAGGTATGTCCTACGAGGAGAGGTTAAGGGAAATCAACCTGACGACACTGGAGGACAGGAGAGATAGGGGGGACATGATAACGACATACAAAATACTGAGAGGAATTGACAAGGTGGACAAAGACAGGATGTTCCAGAGATTGGACACAGTAACAAGGGGACACAGTTGGAAGCTGAAGACACAGATGAATCACAGGGATGTTAGGAAGTATTTCTTCAGCCACAGACTAGTCAGTAAGTGGAATAGTTTGGGAAGCGATGTAGTGGAGGCAGGATCCATACATAGCTTTAAGCAGAGGTATGATAAAGCTCACGGCTCAGGGAGAGTGACCTAGTAGCGATCAGTGAAGAGGCGGGGCCAGGAGCTCGGACTCGACCCCCGCAACCTCAACTAGGTGAGTACAACTAGGTGAGTACACACACACACACACACGCACACACCAGGCAGACCATGCAGAAATACAAAGGGATCTGGACAGGCTGCAGACCTGGTCCAGCAATTGGCTCCTGGAGTTCAATCCCACCAAGTGCAAAGTCATGAGGATTGGGGAAGGGCAAAGAAGACCGCAGACGGAGTACAGTCTAGGGGGCCAGAGACTACAAACATCACTCAAGGAAAAAGATCTTGGGGTGAGTATAACACCAGGCACATCTCCTGAAGCGCACATCAACCAAATAACTGCCGCAGCATATGGGCGCCTGGCAAACCTCAGAACAGCATTCCGACATCTTAATAAGGAATCGTTCAGGACCCTGTACACCGTGTACGTTAGGCCCATATTGGAGTATGCGGCACCAGTTTGGAACCCACACCTAGCCAAGCATGTAAAGAAACTAGAGAAAGTGCAAAGGTTTGCAACAAGACTAGTCCCAGAGTTAAGAGGTATGTCCTATGAGGAGAGGTTAAGGGAAATCAATCTGACGACACTGGAGGACAGGAGAGATAGGGGGGACATGATAACGACTTACAAAATACTGAGAGGAATTGACAAGGTGGACAAAGACAGGATGTTCCAGAGACTGGACACAGCAACACGGGGACACAGTTGGAAGCTGAAGACACAGATGAATCAAAGGGATGTTAGGAAGTATTTCTTCAGCCACAGAGTAGTCAGGAAGTGGAATAGTTTGGGAAGCGATGCAGTGGAGGCAGGATCCATACATAGCTTTAAGCAGAGGTACGATAAAGCTCATGGTTCAGGGAGAGTGACCTAGTAGCGACCAGTGAAGAGGCGGGGCCAGGAGCTTGGATTCGACCCCTGCAATATCAACTAGGTGAGTACAACTAGGTGAGTACACACGGAGAAGATTATCAGGAGGAGAGTGGTGGAACACCTGGAACGGAACAAGAGTATAAACGCTAACCAGCACGGATTTACGGAAGGCAAATCCTGTGTCACAAACCTACTGGAGTTTTATGATAAAGTAACAGAAATAAAACACGAGAGAGAGGGGTGGGTTGATTGCATCTTCTTGGACTTCAAGAAGGCCTTCGACAGTTCCTCACAGGAGATTGGTGTAGAGCTAGAGGATCAGACACGTATAACAGGAAGGGCACTGCAATGAGAGGGAGGGAACAACGAGTCATGGTACGTGATGAGGTATCACAGTGGGCATCTATGACGAGCGGGGTCCCACAGGGGTTGGTCCTAGGACCAGTGTTATTTCTGGTATATGTGAATGACATGATGGAAGGGTTAGACTCAGAAGTATGCCTGTTCGCAGATGATGTGAAGTTAGTGAGGAGAATTAAATCAGATGAGGATCAGGTAGGACTTCAAAGAGACTTGGACAGGCTGGACACCTGGTCCAACAACTGGCTTCTCGAATTTAACCCCGCCAAATGCAAAGTCATGAAGATCGGGGAAGAGCAAAGAAGCTCGCAGACAGAGTATAGTCTAGGTGGGCAAAGACTGCAAACCTAGCTCAAGGAGAAAGATCTTGGGGTGAGTATAACACCGAGCATGTCTCCGGGAGCAACCAGATAACTGCTGCAGTATATGGGTGCCTGGCAAATCTGAGAATAGCGTTCCGATACCTTTGTAAGGAATCGTTCAAGACACTGTACACCGTGTATGTCAGGCCCATACTGGAGTATGTAGCACCAGTTTGGAACCCACACTTGATCAAGCACGTCAAGAAATTAGAGAAAGTGCAAAGATTTGCGACAAGGTTAGTTCCAGAGCTATGGGGAATGTCCTACGAAGAAAGGTTAAGGGAAATCGGCCTGACGACACTGGAGGACAGGAGGGTTTGGGGAGACATGATAACGACATACAAAATACTGCGTGGAATAGACAAGGTGAACAGAGACAGGATGTTCCAGAGACGGAACACAGAAACAAGGGGTCACAATTGGAAGCTGAAGACTCAAGTGAGTCAAAGGAATGTTAGGAAGTATTTCTTCAGCCATAGAGTAGTCAGGAAGTGAAATAGCCTAGCAAGTGAGGTAGTGGAGGCAGGAACCATACATATCTTCAAGATGATGTATGATAAAGCTCATGGAGCAGGGAGACAGAGAACCTAGTAGCACTCAGTGAAGAGGCGGGGCCAGGAGCTGAGTCTCGACCCCTCGACCCCTCGACCTCTCGACCCCTCGACCCCTCGACCCCTCGACCCCTCGACCCCTGTAACCACAGTTAGGTGAGTATATATATATATATATATATATGTATATATATATATATATATGTATATATATATATATGTATATATATATGTCGTGCCGAATAGGCAGAACTTGCGATCTTGGCTTAAATAGCAACGCTCATCTTGCCATATAGGACAAGTGAAAATTTGTGTATGCAATAATTTCGCCAAAATCATTCTGGACCTAACGAAAAAAATATATTTCACTGTGTTTGTTTAGTATTAAATTACTGTAAACAAATCTAAAATATATTTAGTTGGGTTAGGCTAAAATAAATTGTTCTTGTTATAATAAGGTTATGTAAGTTTTCTAAGATTCTTTTGGAGCAAAATTATAAATTTTTACATCAACATTAATGAAAAAATATATCTTTAAACGTATAAGAGAAAATTTTAGAAAGGACTTAATTTTAAATGAGTTCTTGCTAATTGACCAGTTTTACATATTCGGCACGACATATATATATATATATATATATATATATATATATATATATATATATATATATATATATATATATATATATATATATATATATATATATATAGATATATATAGATAGATAGATGGATAGATAGATATACTGATAAGCATATAATTTTGAGGGCGATTTCTGTGATTTTTTCAGCATATGATTTTTCAGCCCCTAAATTGCAATCCTAGCTTAAGCCATCTCTAGACTGAAAAGCCTTGCTGCGTAACTAATACTAATACTACTACTAATAATAGCAGTACTAATACTTATAGTTATAATAAAAATGATAATGGTAATCATCGTCATCTTCACTCCTGCCGCGCTGCGAGCTTGGAGACACCTTACATCTATACAACGCCGCAAATCAATGTTTATGAAATCAAGTTACCAGACCACATGACAGCCAGCTGGCTCCATCTCCATCTAGCTGTGACTCAATAATGTCCCAGGATTGAACCCAGATATCGTCTAAGGTTTCCTCTCCTAAGTGTAATAACTTGCAAGTGGGTTATTTGTGAATTCACCCTAGTGTATGTAGTTTCATAATACATAAAATAAACACCCACGACTTAACTTTGCAATAAAGGTATTGCAAGGGATCATGACTTGAAATAAATATGAGGTTGAATAACGGGTCTCTGCATATTAAATGTATGTATGTACGTATGCAGTATGTAATACTATGTATATATGTCGTGCCGAATAAGCAAAACTTGCGATTTTGGCTTAAATAGCAACTCGCTTCTTGTGGAAAAAGCTGTATATATTTTCCGGAAATACAGTATTTTATATGTAAATTGATGGCCTATATTGTAGGTAATAAAAATTAATTTGTAAATAAATAAAGAGCCAGTGATGGGTGAGCGTCGCTGAGGTGGAGACGCCATTGTTTTTTAATGTGGTACAGGCACGCTAATGATTATTATTATTATTATAATCAAAAAGAAGCGCTAAGCCACAAGGACTATACAGCGCTGCAGGGTAGGGAAGGAAGCGAGGGTATTGGATGGCAGAAGGGAGGAGGGATGATCAGTAGGTTACAGAAAACAGCGGGGCAGGGGATAGTACGGGGGTAGAGGGTAGCAAGAGATTGAAGTAGAAAGGGCTGAAGGTATCAGAGTTTGTGAAGTAAGTCAGTTGTTGTCAAAAAGTCAATGAGAGAGTCCGGATGAAAGGTGGGTCCGTCAGCGAGAAGGGAAGGTAAAGAGAGAGCAGCGGAGTGAAGACGACGATGGAGGTAAATTCTGCGTGCTCGTTGATAAAGTGGGCAGTCCAACAGAATGTGGCTGACTGATAATGGAACCTGACAATTCTCACAGAGAGGACCAGGGCGCCTCTCCATGAGATATCCATGAGTAAGACAAGTATGGCCAATGTGAAGACGGGAGAGAGTAGTCTCCCAACCTCGACACTGGTGACAAGAAGACGGCCAGTAACCTATACTCGGTTTAATAGATTGAAGTTTGTTACCGAGCATAGTAGACCAACGTTGTTGCCGATGAGTGTGAAGGTGGGTAGCTATTGCAGCAAAATAGTCCGTAAATGGAATACCTCTATATGAAACTGGTAGGTCATGTACTGCTGACCGCGCAGCAGTGTCTGCCTGTTCATTACCTGGAGTTTACCTGGAGAGAGTTCCGGGGGTCAACGCCCCCGCGGCCCGGTCTGTGACCAGGCCTCCTGGTGGATCAGAGCCTGATCAACCAGGCTGTTGCTGCTGGCTGCACGCAAACCAACGTACGAGCCACAGCCCGGCTGGTCAGGAACCGACTTTAGGTGCTTGTCCAGTGCCAGCTTGAAGACTGCCAGGGGTCTGTTGGTAATCCCCCTTATGTATGCTGGGAGGCAGTTGAACAGTCTCGGGCCCCTGACACTTATTGTATGGTCTCTTAACGTGCTAGTGACACCCCTGCTTTTCATTGGGGGGATGTTGCATCGTCTGCCAAGTCTTTTGCTTTCGTAGTGATTGATTTTCGTGTGCAAGTTCGGTACTAGTCCCTCTAGGATTTTCCAGGTGTATATAATCATGTATCTCTCCTGCCTGCGTTCCAGGGAATACAGCTTTAGGAACCTCAAGCGCTCCCAGTAATTGGGGTGTTTTATCTCTGTTATGTGCACCGTGAAGGTTCTCTGTACATTTTCTAGGTCAGCAATTTCACCTGCCTCGAAAGGTGCTGTTAGTGTGCAGCAATATTCCAGTCTAGATAGAACAAGTGACCTGAAGAGTGTCATCATGGGCTTGGCCTCCCTAGTTTTGAAGGTTCTCATTATCCATCCTGTCATTTTTCTAGCAGATGCGATTGATACAATGTTATGGTCCTTGAAGGTGAGATCCTCCGACATGATCACTCCCAGGTCTTTGACGTTGGTGTTTCGCTCTATTTTGTGGCCAGAATTTGTTTTGTACTCTGATGAAGATTTAATTTCCTCGTGTTTACCATATCTGAGTAATTGATATTTCTCATCGTTGAACTTCATATTGTTTTCTGCAGCCCACTGAAAGATTTGGTTGATGTCCGCCTGGAGCCTTGCAGTGTCTGCAATGGAAGACACTGTCATGCAGATTCGGGTGTCATCTGCAAAGGAAGACACGGTGCTGTGGCTGACATCCTTGTCTATGTCGGATATGAGGATGAGGAACAAGATGGGAGTGAGTACTGTGCCTTGTGGAACAGAGCTTTTCACCGTAGCTGCCTCGGACTTTACTCTGTTGACGACTACTCTCTGTGTTCTGTTAGTGAGGAAATTATAGATCCATCGACCGACTTTTCCTGTTATTCCTTTAGCACGCATTTTGTGCGCTATTACGCCATGGTCACACTTTTCGAAGGCTTTTGCAAAGTCTGTATATATTACATATGCATTCTTTTTGTCTTCTAGTGCATTTAGGACCTTGTCGTAGTGATCCAATAGTTGAGACAGACAGGAGCGACCTGTTCTAAACCCATGTTGCCCTGGGTTGTGTAACTGATGGATTTCTAGATGGGTGGTGATCTTGCTTCTTAGGACTCTTTCAAAGATTTTTATGATATGGGATGTTAGTGCTATCGGTCTGTAGTTCTTTGCTGTTGCTTTACTGCCCCCTTTGTGGAGTGGGGCTATGTCTGTTGTTTTTAGTAACTGTGGGACAACCCCCGTGTCCATGCTCCCTCTCCATAGGATGGAAAAGGCTCGTGATAGGGGCTTCTTGCAGTTCTTGATGAACACGGAGTTCCATGAGTCTGGCCCTGGGGCAGAGTGCATGGGCATGTCATTTATCGCCTGTTCGAAGTCATTTGGCGTCAGGATAACATCGGATAGGCTTGTGTTAACCAAATTCTGTGGCTCTCTCATAAAAAATTCATTTTGATCTTCGACTCTCAGTCTGGTTAGCGGCTTGCTAAAAACTGAGTCATATTGGGACTTGAGTAGCTCACTCATTTCCTTTCTGTCATCTGTGTAGGACCCATCTTGTTTAAGTAGGGGCCCAATACTGGACGTTGTTCTCGACTTTGATTTGGCATAGAAGAAATACTTTGGGTTTCTTTCGATTTCATTTATGGCTTTTAGTTCTTCCCGCGATTCCTGACTCCTATAAGATTCCTTTAGCTTAAGTTCGATGCTTGCTATTTCTCTGACCAGTGTCTCCCTACGCATTTCAGATATATTGACCTCTTTTAGCCGCTCTGTTATTCTTTTCCGTCGCCTGTAAAGGGAGCGCCTGTCTCTTTCTATTTTACATCTACTCCTCCTTTTTCTTAGAGGAATAAGCCTTGTGCATACATCGAGTGCCACCAAGTTAATCTGTTCTAGGCATAAGTTGGGGTCTGTGTTGCTTAGTATATCTTCCCAGCTTATATCGGTTAGGACTTGGTTTACTTGGTCTCACTTTATGTTTTTGTTATTGAAGTTGAATTTGGTGAATGCTCCCTCGTGACTAGTCTCATTATGTCGGTCTGGGGCTCCACGCATACATGTCTGAACCTCAATTATGTTGTGATCTGAGTATATTGTTTTTGATATGGTGACATTTCTTATCAGATCATCATTGTTAGTGAAGATGAGGTCTAGTGTATTCTCCAGTCTAGTAGGCTCTATTATTTGCTGGTTTAAATTGAATTTTGTGCAGAAATTTAAAAGCTCGTGTGAGTGTGAGTTTTCATCAGAGCTGCCTCCTGGTGTTATTACTGCAACAATATTATTTGCTATATTCCTCCATTTTAGGTGCCTTAAGTTGAAATCCCCCAGGAGCAAGATGTTGGGTGCAGGAGCTGGAAGATTTTCCAGATAGTGGTCAATTTTTAACAGCTGTTCCTGGAATTGCTGGGATGTTGCATCCGGAGGCTTGTAGACTACCACAATGACTAGGTTTTGGTTCTCGACCTTTACTGCTAAAACTTCCACTACATCATTTGAGGCATTAAGCAGTTCTGTGCAAACAAGTGACTCTGCAATGTACAGGCCAACCCCCCCCCCCCCCCCTTTTGCCTGTTCACTCTGTCACATCTGTATAGGTTGTAACCTGGGATCCATATTTCGTTGTCCAAGTGATCCTTTATGTGGGTCTCAGTGAAAGCCACAAACATTGCCTTTGCCTCTGCAAGCAGTCCACGGATGAAAGGTATTTTGTTGTATATTGTATAGACCCTGTATATTTGCAAAGAAGAATGTCATCGGACTTGTGGTATTGTTGGTACTGGGGGGGATTTTTTTTTCCGGTATTAGTATCTGTATCTGCCCTGTACGTCAACATGACCAGGGACCCAACAAAAAACAATATCTTTATGCTTGGTAAAGATGCGGTGTAGCCAAAGTTGGATACGGAGGACTAAGGGATGAGGTGTATCAAATTTCTGTATAGCCTGTAAAGCACTAAGGGAGTCTGAGACAACCACAAATGATGACACAGGCATAGATGCAAGGCACGCTAATGAAATGTGCATAAATTTTGTCGCTTTGGAAGTTAAATTGTGTTTGAAACTTCCCAAATAGGAGCCGAAATTGTTGAATTTGCAGTCCTACATAATGTGAGCATTAAGCAGATGGACAGGACAGCTTAGGAACCCCAGCTAAGTCATTGTCTATTTATTTTGAGATTCTGGCCAGTATTTTCTTCATATTTAGGCAGAGGGGGTATGACACACCGTAATCTCCAGACTAATTGGTGAGTCTTATTATTATAAATTCTCCTTCAATGTATATGTATTCACATTTTAAATTTAATATACAGTCCACATATTTACATTAATGTTTTTACCAGAATTCCTGGTGATGTATATTTCATTTGAAATTAATATAGGTCCAGAGTGACTAGTGGATATGACAGTAGTAGGTATCGAAGGGGGACATTTTTTGCGACCTAGGTGTCCTAAAATTCCTACTTGTCTCTGTAACCTTGATAAATAATAATTATCTTTGTTACCATTTACTGGTATGTACCTTATGAGTTACATCCAGGTAAATTTAATTTTCCACACTTCTTGTCGAATAAGGCAAGCGAAAATTTGTGTATGCAATAATTTCGCAAAAATCATTCTGAACCTGACGAATAAATATATTTCATTTGTTCGTTTATTATTAAATCATTGTAAACTTATATAAAATATATTTAGTTGGATTAGGCTGAATTATATTGCGCTTATTATATGTGTGTGTGTATATATATATATATATATATATATATATATATATATATATATATATATATATATATATATATATATATATATATATATATATATATATAAATGTCGTGCCGAATATGTAAAACTGGTCAATTAGCAAGAACTCATTTAAAATTAAGTCCTTTCTAAAACTTTCTCTTATACGTTTAAAGATATATTTTTTTCATTAATGTTGATGTAAAAATTTATAATTTTGCACCAAAAGGAACTTAGAAAACTTACCTAACCTTATTATAACAAGAATAATTTATTTTAGCCTAACCCAACTAAATATATTTTAGATTTGCTTACAATAATTTAATACTAAACAAACACAGTTAAATATATTTTTTTCGTTAGGTTCAGAATGATTTTGGCGAAATTATTGCATACACAAATTTTCACTTGTCCTATATGGCAAGATGAGCGTTGCTATTTAAGCCAAGATCGCAAGTTCTGCCTATTCGGCACGACATATATATATATGTATATATGTATATATATATGTATATATATATATATATATGCAAGGAATTCGCGAGAGCATGCGAAATATATATATATATATATATATATATATATATATAATATATATATATATATATATATAGATATATAGATATATATATATATATATAGAGAGAGAGAGAGAGAGAGAGAGAGAGAGAGAGAGAGAGAGAGAGAGGGAGAGAGAGAGAGAGAGATAGATAATATGAGAGAAAGAGAGAGGACTTATATGGCGATACCGAGGCTATCTGCTGAGAACTGTCTACTATTGTCTTGTGTATTCTCTATGTGTAGAAGTCAAGGAGAGGAAAGCAGGGGAGGAAGGGAGAGTCACATAGTAAATCTGGCAAAGAAGGCGTCCAAGAAGCTTACAAAATTTATGCGTATCTCGCATCTGCTGGACAGCAGAGGTTGTAAGACTGTACGAGGCACAAGTCATTCACACCTTGAGTATACTTCACTTTCTTGGCCTGCCTGGCCCCTCATCTCACCTATGACCTCTTGACAGAATAAAGAACAGCAATACGACTCATTTCTCGTCTGGACCCGGCTTGGGCAGATTGGTCATTTCAGCAGAGCCTTGATCACTGATGGGATGTGGGTGGTCTTACAGTTATGTACAAGGTCAGTGTCGTTAAGGTACCACACTTGGCTCCACTTCGTGGTCAGCGATAAAAGAGCTTCTGCACAACAAGACGGGCAGCGAACGGCAACTGCACTCTCTATACCTTTCTCAAGAAGATCACTTCTTCTGAGATCATACAGTCCTAGAATGACTCGAGTTTGGAACATGTTCGCGCAGCACAATGACATCGATGAAATAAAGTCAGTTAACTAAATGAAATCGCTGGTTCACACTGGGAGCCAACGTTATCTTGTTAACTTATTTGTAGGTCTCATAACAATAAAATACCTCTCAAACAAGCTGAATGTAGGTTACAGCTCTTAAATAAAGCTAGGAACTCATAGCCTAACCCTGTAAAACTATTGTGTAAATAAAAGAAAGAGAAAGTACACCGGGGAAGGCAGATAGCTACTAAAGAAAGTACACTGGGAAAGGCAGATAGCTACTAGAGAAAGTACACTGGAAAGGCAGATAGCTACTAGAGAAAGTACACTGGAAAAGGCAGATAGCTACTAGAGAAAGTACATTGGGAAAGGCAGATAGCTACTAGAGAAAGTACACTGGAAAAGGCAGATAGCTACTAGAGAAAGTACACTGGGAAAAGCAGATAGCTACTAGAGAAAGTACACTGGGAAAGGCAGATAGCTACTAGAGAAAGTACACTGGAAAGGAAGATAGCTACTAGAGAAAGTACACTGGGAAAGGCAGATAGCTACTAGAGAAAGTACACTGGGAAAGGCAGATAGCTACTAGAGAAAGTACACTTGGAAAGGCAGATAGCTACTAGAGAAAGTACACTGGGAAAGGCAGATAGCTACTAGAGAAAGTACACTGGAAAGGCAGATAGCTACTAGAGAAAGTATACTGGGAAAGGCAGATAGCTACTAGAGAAAGTACACTGGGAAAAGCAGATAGCTACTAGAGAAAGTACACTGGGAAAGGCAGATAGCTACTAGAGAAAGTACACTGGGAAAGGCAGATAGCTACTAGAGAAAGTACACTGGAAAGGCAGATAGCTACTAGAGAAAGTACACTGGAAAGGCAGATAGCTACTAGAGAAAGTACACTGGGAAAGGCAGATAGCTACTAGAGAAAGTACACTGGAAAAGGCAGATAGCTACTAGAGAAAGTACACTGGGAAAGGCAGATAGCTACTAGAGAAAGTACACTGGGAAAAGCAGATAGCTACTAGAGAAAGTACACTGGGAAAGGCAGATAGCTACTAGAGAAAGTACACTGGAAAGGCAGATAGCTACTAGAGAAAGTACACTGAGAAAGGCAGATAGCTACTAGAGAAAGTACAATGGAAAAGGCAGATAGCTACTAGAGAAAGTACACTGGGAAAGGCAGATAGCTACTAGAGAAAGTACACTGGGAAAAGAAGATAGCTACTAGAGAAAGTACACTGGGAAAGGCAGATAGCTACTAGAGAAAGTACACTGGGAAAGGCAGATAGCTACTAGAGAAAGTACACTGGAAAGGCAGATAGCTACTAGAGAAAGTACACTGGGAAAGGCAGATAGCTACTAGAGAAAGTACACTGGGAAAGGCAGATAGCTACTAGAGAAAGTACACTGGAAAGGCAGATAGCTACTAGAGAAAGTACACTGGGAAAGGCAGATAACTACTAGAGAAAGTACACTGGGAAAGGCAGATAGCTACTAGAGAAAGTACACTGGAAAGGCAGATAGCTACTAGAGAAAGTACACCGGGAAAGGCAGATAGCTACTAGAGAAAGTACACTGGAAAAGGCAGATAGCTACTAGAGAAAGTACACTGGGAAAGGCAGATAGCTACTAGAGAAAGTACACTGGGAAAGGCAGATAGCTACTAGAGAAAGTACACTGGGAAAGGCAGATAGCTACTAGAGAAAGTACACTGGAAAAGGCAGATAGCTACTAGAGAAAGTACACTGGGAAAGGCAGATAGCTACTAGAGAAAGTACACTGGGAAAGGCAGATAGCTACTAGAGAAAGTACACTGGGAAAGGCAGATAGCTACTAGAGAAAGTACACTGGAAAGGCAGATAGCTACTAGAGAAAGTACACTGGAAAAGGCAGATAGCTACTAGAGAAAGTACACTGGGAAAGGCAGATAGCTACTAGAGAAAGTACACTGGGAAAAGCAGATAGCTACTAGAGAAAGTACACTGGAAAAGGCAGATAGCTACTAGAGAAAGTACACTGGGAAAGGCAGATAGCTACTAGAGAAAGTACACTGGGAAAGGCAGATAGCTACTAGAGAAAGTACACTGGGAAAGACAAAGAGAGTAGAGTAATACAGCAGGACAGGGGTGTTGAATCAGTGATAACACACCTCATATCTGATCGCAGTGTGTGCAGCCATTTTAGTCACCCACAAGGTGTGTGTTCGCGCACACACACGCTCTCACTTGGACACTAGGGATCCCTAGTTAGGGATATTCTTCCTAACATTATACAGATCTGTATATATATTCGTGTGTGGTTACCACCTATATCTTGACCCTGAGAGGCAGTTGTGATTGTTTTATCTGATACAAAAAATCTTGTGTTTATGTCCATCTCACGTGCACACACAAAACAAGTAAGTGTTTATATAGGTTTTACAATGTAAATATGTAGGTTTTATATAGAAAATTTCGGAGAATTGAACCTAGGATAATTCGATTAAGTGAAATAAACAAGAAATAAGTGTAGCTAATATTGTGTTGGGATCGGTTCAGGTAAGAACAATAAAGTTCTGTTATCTGGTGTGTATTGTTCTCCGTTCCCTCGTGTTCTCTGTTATTCTCTCTTGTTAGCTAGTCACATGGTGTTTATATGAAGGGAGGTGAGGAGGATGCTCATTCCCTGTTTGCTCCTAGTATAAACATGACAATAACTTCTCTCAGGAAGGTAAGATGAACAATTAACACGGAGGGTCTAATTTTCTTTATACATATTTTCCAGTGGTTTGCGCATTTCATCTTTTACGAATATTATTAAAAAAAGTAATTTCAACTCTGAACCATTACACCTATATATATATATATATATATATATATATATATATATATATATATATATATATATATATATATATATATATATATATATATATATATATATATATATATATATATATATATATATATATATATATATATATATATATATATATATATATATATAATACACATATAGCATAGCTGACGTGTGTGACTGGAACCCATGACTCCAGTATCGTAGCCAAGCCGAAACATTCAGATATATCGCGCCCCCTGAAGTTTTAAGTTTGTTCTCTCCTTAGAATTGGCTTGCTGCTAAGTGAGAGAACACTCGTTTAGGACACATACATACCTGTGTATATATATATATTCATAATGCGTAGTGTGAGGACATTCAGGAGATAAGGTAGGTTATCAGGGTGAGACTGTACACACATTATCTCTGCCCCCACACCACCTACAGTTATTGTACTGCTGCCTCTCTCTCCCTACCTCCTCCTCTCTCCCAATTTCCTTCTCTCTCTCCCTACCTCCCTCCCTCTCTACCTACCTCCCATTCTCTCTCTCTACATTGCATCCTCCCTCTCCCTACCTCCCTCCCTCTCTCCTGTCCCATGCATCCCACGCAACAGATACACTGTCTACCAAGATTATTATATTATGGGTAAGCGCAAATCCCGTCTTACACCGCCTAGGGAACGAGAGGTAATTAGATTTAATCCAAGAACGGTAGGGAAGCTTCACTTCCTTGGATCAGGAGACCTTTAAAGCGACCTCCCCACTCCACACAATAAAGGGATACCGTCTACAAATACTATCAGTGTATGAACATCGAGAGGAGTGTATATTTTTTGTATATACACATTTATTAAAGTCACGTTTATTCCAGTGTGAGCTTTATCATGTAACATATAAAGATTTACACTAAGTGAAACGTGGCTTTAACAAAAACTAGCTCTGTCTCCCTGAATTACGACAGTGACGGTGGTTGTCCTTCCATGGATGGTATGGCATACTGACGAGAAGTATGAAGATAAACACTGGCTGCGGAACAAGTTTTGTTGATACAACCTATACCTGCGTAAAGCTTTATCGCGTCATGTGTAGAGCTCTGTCTCTTCTTGACTCTGTCTAGACCTTCATCAAGTCATGACTTGATGTGTGAAGCATCACTAATGGCAAGGGAAGCGAGCTTAAATGCTGAGGCACTTCATGAATCTGGAGGAAGAGTAATGAGGCGAGAAAGAGGAAGGGGATGAGGGAGAAAGGCCAAGAGGGAGAAGATCAAGAAACAGAGCGAAGATGGAGAGAAGAGGGTTGGTAAATGGGGTTAAAGCCTATCGACTATACGGGCGGGGAACTTAGGCTGCATGTCCCCCCCTGTTCACCAGTCAATGCAAATATACCAAGAGCTATACACATGGTGTTTATATCTTGTGAAAAGGAACAACTGCTGTTACTACCAATATATCCTCTCTACCAACAACATAGCTACTTCATAAATATCTTCACTGGTGATACCTGTTGCCCTAAGCACTAATTATTATTAAAACAACAACAACTTTTTATGACAAGGTATTTGATGTTACATCAGCAGGACTCAAGAGGACGGTGACAGAATATAGACACGAGGCTAGTGACAGAATATAAACAAGATGGGATGTAGCAACAATCAGCGGTATGCCAGAGACAGTATTTGTGGAAAACTTCAACTACACCTCTACAACCAAGTACACCGAGGGTTGTGTAGCTCTCAGTGTGTATCCAGTGAGATACATATGTATCACTTAATGCAAATAAGATCAATGGATACCACACGAGTCTTCAGAGTGTATCACTTAATGTATAAACACCAAGAGAGTATATCACTCGGTGTATAAGTAATGAGGGTGTGTATCAGCATATATGAACACCGATAGTTTAATTTTTTTTTTTACTTAAAGCAGGGGTCTCCAAACTTTGCACTATGAGGGCCACATCGTATATTTTACACATTTTCGCGGGCCAAAGAAGAAAATTCAGTCTTACAACAATAATTATTTCTAGAAGTACATGTACAAGGTATACAGTCCTATTGTTAGGTAAGACACATATAGTCCTACAGTCCTAGCTGACATCAGTGACATACTATATACCAAGCCCCCTGTTATGCAGAGCATTTCGGACAAATTAGGTCAATTTTGTCCTAGGATGTGACCCACACCTGTCGACTAACACCCAGGTACCTGTATTACTGCTAGGTGAACATGGACAGCAGGTGTCTTAAGGAAACGTCCTAGTGTTTCTCCCCGTACCGGGGATCGACCCCCGGACCTCAGTGTGTGAGCTGAGTGCGCTAGTAATTGAGATACGAGACACTTAAAGTATAATGTAAATTATAATATAAATAATATAAAATATAATATAAATAATATAAAATATAATATAAATAATATAAAATATAATATAAATAATATAAAATATAATATAAATAATATAAAATATAATATAAATAATATAAAATATAATATAAATAATATAAAATATAATATAAATGAATGAATAAAATTTAAATGAATGAATAAGTTTTATTTGGATTCATTTTGTAATTAGGATGATAAAAAAAAAAAAAAAAAAATAGGATGATATGATTCAGAAGTTAGTTAGTTTAATATGTTTATTATGCACCCCATACCCATCCTGTGGGCGGTAGTCAAAAGATTACAGAGGTACATAATGGGTCCAGGGACTGGGCCTCAAAGTTTTGATAGCTGAGCAAGCTACAGAGGCAATGAACTCACAATTTACAAAGGTAATGAACTCAAAAAAAAAAAAAAAAAAAAAAAAAAAAAAAAAAAAAAAAAAAAAAAAAAAAAAAAAAAAAAAAAAAAAAAAAATACTGTAGGATGATATGATTCAGAACAAAAGAGAAATGTGACAACTACGAAGAAATAAGAGTGCTTACACTGAGAATGATATATAATGAGTAAAACTGTTAAACATAAGCCAATGCTCTGACAGTATAATCAGTTACTGAACTTTGGATGAGAAAGCTGGTACAAGATTACTGGGATTGATGGAACTGGTTTTTAAATTTCAAAATGTTGCCGAACTGAGGTTTCAAGTTTGTGGAGCCAATTATTAAAATTGACTTTTAATGCTCATCAGATACATTTATGTGGTATTTAAACTTTACATACATCATTTTTGAAAACGTTTGTTCACAAAGGTATGTTGTACCAAAAACTGATACAAATCCACAAGCAAATCGCTTCAAATTTGGAAACTGTTCAGGTTGTCAAGATTTATAAAACTGGATCAGATTTCCTTCTTGATGCTTTTCTTTCAGTATGTCATCTGATTGAAGATCAATAATTTCCATTTGAAACTGACCTGGGAGTGTTTCAACACTGAGTCAAATGGATTATGGAACAGCTTTATTCCATCTGTTTTTCCATCAAGAACAGAAAATCATGTCTTTAATTGTTTTTGTTAGTCATTAATGATTTCTATTGCAAATGAAGAAGGAAATTCCGCTTCACTTTCTTCATGTAATTTTTCGAAACATGGGAAACGAACCAAGTTAGAAACTTTCACCTGTCCTTCAAATAGCTTCAGTTTTGCCCTGAATGCCTTGACATGCGTGAATAAATCACAAATCAAATTTGTTTCACCTTGCAACTTCAGATTCAATTGATTCATATGGCTTGTCACATCTGCAAAAATGCCAATTTCCAAATCCAGTCATCGATTGATACGAGTGGTTTGGGTCGATTCTTCTCTGTGAGAAATGAATCAATTTCTTTTCTGAGCTGAAAGAACCATGATAGATCATTTCTACAACTAAGCCATCGAACTGCTGTATAATAAGCCACGTCCACGAACCCATAATCAGTTTCTTTTCGAAAATCAGGAAATTGACGATGATTAAATTCCGTGAGATTGAATGAAATACACTGTTGAAACAACAGGTTTCAGAACGAAAGACGTATCCACATATTTTCCGCACAATGGTTGCTGATGGATAACTCGGTGCAGAAACATGGGATCTGAGAATCTATCATCCTCACAAGCTTTTGTGATTTATTCAATCAAACCTTTCTTCACCCAAGATATGTTCTTTCCGTCACCGATTGTCACGTATTACAGTTTATTCCACTCCAGGTTATATTCTAATACAGTTTTTTTTTTTTTGCAAATCTTTGAAGATGATTTCTCCGGCTTGCATGCTGTGTATTGATACTAATTCTTGTGTGACATTAAATTCATTGTCGACGCCATGGATGAATACCTGATTCATCAAGTGCAAGAGAATGAAACTAAAAATTTCGTGTTTTGTCTGCAGTTTGATGAAATATATTGCTTCCTATATCTTCAATTCTACTAACAATAGTATTTAGCGCAAGAATGAGGATTTTGCTTATTCTGGACATAACTCTGCCACAGCTTCCATCATACACTCTTTGATCAGATCTCCATCGGTGAATGGCTTTCTTCTTTTAGCTAACATATAAGCTACTTTGTAACTGGTCCTGGTTAAACATTCATTTTCATCTCTCTTCTGCGTAACAAAAACTCGTTGGGAAAGCAACCTGTGTTGCATTGATTCAGATTTTTCCGAACGCTGTGTTCCTGTGATTTGGAAATAACTTGGTGTATGTTTGGTCTCATAGTGCCGACGTACACTGTACTCCTTCAAAACTGCAACAGTTTCATGGAATACGACACACAAGGCTTTATCGGAAGATCGATACCATGCCTAACCCTTCTAGGGTAGGGTAGGTGCCTGAGCCCGAGCCTTTAGCTCATAAGACTGTCAGTCCCCTTGGGGCGGGGATGGCAGACCAGAGAGGCCTAGCTTGTGGCTAGGCCTGGGGACAGTTGGTCTCAAAGATGAGGAGGTACTTGTGCCTCCTCATCAGTGCAGAGTGAGTGCCGTCTGTTTAATGTAAAATGAGGTGTAAAGTAATTCTTCGTACAAGCAGGTGATAAAGCCTTGTATTATTATTATTATTATTAAAGATTAGCCGGTATTCTCCCGGCCCGGGCCTTTTCCAAGTGGTGGCCCGGCCTTGGCTCCCTCTTTAGGGAGTGTCTGAGACCTAAGTCTCCCATGGGAGGTACTTGTGCCTCCTCCCATGGGAGACTTAGGTCTCAGACACTCCCTAAAGAGGGAGCGAAGGCCGGGCCACCACCTACAAGGCTTTATCACCTGCTTGTACGAAGAATTACTTTACACCTCATTTTACATTAAACAGACGGCACTCACTCTGCACTGTTCTTTTCCATTTTCCTTCATAACTGAAGGGTATATTTGAAAAATGGAAATATTAGAACTAAAATTTGAATAAATTTTGACATAAATCGTTACAGGCAACAAAATCCTTAACTATAAGTGACTAAAACTGTTTATTAGTTTTACTATTTATGTTTCAAATTGCTATGGGCCACATAAAATCTTGTGGTGGGCCGAAGTTTGGAGACCCCTGAATTAAAGTGTTCATGATGTTAGTGTACAATTAAACGTAAATCTTGGGCAGTTTTCTTACCCCAAAAATCTTACAGAATTATAGTATAAAAAATGAATGCACAGTAGCCACACACAGAGAATTTGGAAAAAATATTGAATATTTTTTCTATTTTTTTTATGGAAAACAGTAGAACCCCAGAAAAAAATGACCCAGTCTTTGAACGTTTTTCTGGAGTCCGAACACGCTGACTTGTTTAAACTTCAGATGTAAAAAACTTTACACGAAAGCCCTGTTTCAAAAGCACTTTGAAGTGATACATGATAATATACACTTGGAAAATCCTAGAGGGACTAGTACCAAATTTGCACACGAAAATCACTCTCTACGAAAGCAAACGATTCGGCAGGGGATGTAACATCCCCCCAATGAAAAGTAGGGTCTTCATGAGTACGCAAAGAGATAATACAATTGTCAGGGGCCCAAGACTGTTCAGTTGCCTCCCAGCATACATAAGGGGGGTTACCAATAGACCCCTGGCTGTCATCAAGAAGGCACTGAACAGATACCTAAAGTCAGCACCGGATCAGCCGGGCTGTGGTTCGTACGTCGGTTTGCGTGCGGCCAGCAGTAACAGCCTGGTTAATCAGGCCCTGATCCACCACGAGGCCTGGTCACAGACCGGACCGCGGGGGCGCTGACCCCTGAAACCCTCTCCAGATATATTGACCTAACTCTTAAAAGATATTTGGAAGAGTCGGTTCAACATCCTCCAGTGTGTGAGGCTGATAAATTATAATTAAAACGTGGGAAATACTGTTTCGGACATCGAACCTTTTACAGTTCGAATACCACCAAGGAACCAATTAAGTTCAAACACCGGGGTTCCACCGTATTTAAATTTGACGAATTGAAGCCTAGTGTTCGCCAGCGGTGACAGCATTCATTGCCCTTGTTTATATAATTTTATTATTCCAGGACGTGATCATCTATAAAACAAGATACATATACAGTTCCATATCACATATGCAAATATAATGTGTCCTTCCACTGTCTTTACTTTTTCTACTTGTACATGTAACCCCCCCCCCCCTTTTTTTTTTAGGAGGGAGAAAATGTTTGGTCTTTTCTATAGTATTTTTTTTTATCGCATCAGCTATCTCCCACTGAGGCAGGTGACCCAACAGAGAAGAAACACTTTCATCATTTATTTCATCACTGTCTTGCCATAGTTTAATTTCTTAATTATGCACCCCGTACCCATCCTGTGGGTGGTAGTCAAAATATTACAGAGGTACATAATGGGTCTAGAGACTGGACCACAGAGTTTTGATAGCTAAACAAGTTATAAAGGTAATAAACTATTTATATGTTTATAACTGATCACAAACATAATGAGTTATTTATGCAGACATGAATTAGGTCACACGCAAAACAAGTGGTAATGCTGTATTTACAGTGAGCAAATTGAGGGTATTTTTCCAGAATGGTCTGTAATATACCATCGTGGATAAAATACTTTGACATTTCTTGAACATTTCTGAGTGAGTTGTCTCTGAATTCATTAATTTGATCGCACTCCAGTACATAATGACGCAGGGTGTGACAATAGTCCATCTGGCAAAGTTTACATTTCGTATGGTCTACATCTGGTGGTGGTGATTTAACCTGCCATAGATACTTGTAACCCAGCCAGAGCCGGGCAGTAGTGACATCCAAGAGTCTGCTTATCTTCTTGGATGCACCATAGACATGTGGCTCCTCCTGCATGATGGAATGATGATAGATGGACTCACTGGTGTCATTATCTCTCAGTTTTAAGTTATTAAAGTTCATTTGAAGTTCTTTTCGTATTACTGTTCTCAGACTGCTAACTGACAAGCCAAGATTGTAATCTACTAACTCTCTGAAGGCATATAATTTAGCCAATTCATCAATTCTGTCATGCATCTGGAGACCGATATGAGATGGAATCCGCCAAAGGTGAACTTCGACTCCACTGTCTACAATCATACCATACCTGTGTCTGGCTTCTGACACAAACATGCCACAGTTTATAATTAAAGAGTTGAGAGCATTTATGAATAATAGAGAATTAATTACAATTAAAGTGTCACCCTTTTTATACACGAACACAATTAAGTGCAAGGAGTATGACAAACAGTTCAATTTGAAGGGCAGAGGCCCAGTTATTGATGCGTGCTCCAATTTCTTTACGAGAGCCATCATTCTGTATGACAACAGCAGCACTACCAGCTGCACCAGTGGACTGGTGAACAGAATCATCAACATAAATAATTTGTGAGTGCGCTGTGTGACTAAGTCATCAATACAGCTGTCGATACTACATGCCTCCACCCCTCCTTCAGAGTGCAGGCATTGTACTTCCCAGATGTATGTATATATATATATATATATATATATATATATATATATATATATATATATATATATATATATATATATATATATCAACACGTCGGCCGTCTCCCATCGAGGCAGGGTGACCCGAAAATGAAAAATACTTTCATCATTCACACATAATCTCTGTTTTTGCAGAGGCGCCAAGAGACGACAGTTCAGATGTCACTCCAAACAGCCACTATCCCAAACCCCTTCTTCAAAGTGCAAGCATTGTACTTCCCACCTCCAGGACTCAAGCCCGGCTAACCACAAACTATTACCCTGCTCACACTCCAACAGCTTGTCATGTCCCAAAAACTATTTGTCTTCATTCACTCGTAACTAGCACGCTCAAACATGCCTGCTGCATGTCCAGGTCCCTTGCATGCAAAACCTCTTTTACCCCCTCCCTCCATCCTTTACTAGGACCACCCCTACCCCTCCTCCCCTCCACTACAGATTTATACACCCCCCAAGTCATCCTATTTTGTTCTATCCTCTCAACAAGCCCTCAGCCCTCTGAATAATACTTTTAGTAACTCCACACCTCCTGTTAATTTCCACACTACGAATTCACTACATAACATTTACATCACACATCGCCCTTAGACATATCTCCACTTCCTCCAGCCTTCTTCCCGCTGCAACATTTACAACCTGTGCTTCACATCCATATAAGAGCGTTGGTAACATTATACTCTCGTACATTCCCTTCTTTGCCTCCATGGATAACAATTTCTGTCTCCACAGATACCTCAACGCACCACTCACCTTTTTTTTTCATTAATTTCATGGTTATCCTCATCCTTCATAAACCATCTGATGACAAATTTACTCCCAAATATCTGAACATATTCACTTCTTCCGTACTCCCTCCCTCCAATGTGATTTCCAATTTTCCTTTATCTAACTCGTTTGATACCCTCATGTTCACTTTCAAATTTCTTCCTTTACATACCTTTCCAAACTCGTCCTCTTAACCTTTGCAACTTTTCTTTAGAATCTCCCAAAAGCACAGTATCATCACCAAAAAGTAACTGTGTCAACTCCCATTTTGTATATGATTCCCCATAATTTAATCCCACCCCTCTCCCCAACACCCTAACATTTACTTATTTTACAATCCCATCTATAAATACGTTAAACAACCATGGTAACATTACACATCCCTGTCTAAGGCCTACTTTTACTGGAAAGTAGTCTCCCTCTCTCCTAGACACTCTAACCTGAGCAGCATTTAATAACTTAATACCTTTTCCATACACTTACAATATCTGCCACATTGCTTCCCTATCCACCCAGACATGTATGCGCGGAGCCCCAGACCGACATAATGAAATTAATCACGAGGGATCATTCACCAAATTCAACTTCAATAACAAAAACATAAAGTGGGACCAAGTAAACCAAGTCCTAACCTATATAAGCTGGGAAGATATACTAAGCAACACAGACCCCAACTTATGCCTAGAACAGATTAACTTGGTGGCACTCGATGTATGCACAAGGCTTATTCCTCTAAGAAAAAGGAGGAGTAGATGTAAAATAGAAAGAGACAGGCGCTCCCTTTACAGGCGACGGAAAAGAATAACAGAGCGGCTAAAAGAGGTCAATATATCTGAAATGCGTAGGGAGACACTGGTCAGAGAAATAGCAAACATCGAACTTAAGCTAAAGGAATTTTATAGGAGTCAGGAATCGCGGGAAGAACTAAAAGCCATAAATGAAATCGAAAGAAACTCAAAGTATTTCTTCTCCTATGCCAAATCAAAGTCGAGAACAACGTCCAGTATTGGGCCCTTACTTAAACAAGATGGGTCCTACACAGATGACAGCAAGGAAATGAGTGAGCTACTCAAGTCCCAATATGACTCAGTTTTTAGCAAGCCACTAACCAGACTGAGAGTCGAAGATCAAAATGATTTTTCTATGAGAGAGCCACAGAATTTCGTTAACACAATCCTATCTGATGTTATCCTGACGCCAAATGACTTCGAACAGGCGATAAATGACATGCCCATGCACTCTGCCCCAGGGCCAGACTCATGGAACTCCGTGTTCATCAAGAACTGCAAGAAGCCCCTATCACGAGCCTTTACCATCCATGGAGAGGGAGCATGGACACGGGGGTCGTCCCACAGTTACTAAAAACAACAGACATAGCCCCACTCCACAAAGGGGGCAGTAAAGCAACAGCAAAGAACTACAGACCGATAGCACTAACATCCCATATCATAAAAATCTTTGAAAGGGTCCTAAGAAGCAAGATCACCACCCATCTAGAAACACATCAGTTACACAACCCTGGGCAACATGGGTTTAGAACAGGTCGCTCCTGTCTGTCTCAACTATTGGATCACTACGACAAGGTCCTTGATGCACTAGAAGACAAAAAGAATGCAGATGTAATATATACAGACTTTGCAAAAGCCTCCGACAAGTGTGACCATGGCGTAATAGCGCACAAAATGCGTGCTAAAGGAATAACAGGAAAAGTCGGTCGATGGATCTATAATTTCCTCACTAACAGAACACAAAGAGTAGTAGTCAACAGAGTAAAGTCCGAGGCAGCCACGGTGAAAAGCTCTGTTCCACAAGGCACAGTACTCGCTCCCATCTTGTTCCTCATCCTCATATCTGACATAGACAAGGATGTCAGCCACAGTACCGTGTCTTCCTTTGCAGATGACACCCGAATCTGCATGACAGTGTCTTCCATTGCAGACACTGCAAGTCTCCAGGCGGACATCAACCAAATCTTTCAGTGGGCTGCAGAAAACAATATGAAGTTCAACGATGAGAAATTTCAATTACTCAGATATGGTAAACACGAGGAAATTAAATCTTCATGAGAGTACAAAACAAATTCTGGCCACAAAATAGAGCGTAACACCAACGTCAAAGACCTGGGAGTGATCATGTCGGAGGATCTCACCTTCAAGGACCATAACATTGTATCAGTCGCATCTGCTAGAAAAATGACAGGATGGATAATGAGAACCTTCAAAACTAGGGATGCCAAGCCCATGATGACACTCTTCAGGTCACTTGTTCTATCTAGGCTGGAATATTGCTGCACACTAACAGCACCTTTCAAGGCAGGTGAAATTGCTGACCTAGAAAATGTACAGAGAACCTTCACGGCGTGCATAACGGAGATAAAACACCTCAATTACTGGGAGCACTTGAGGTTCCTGAACCTGTATTCCCTGGAACGCAGGCGGGAGAGATACATGATTATACACACCTGGAAAATCCTAGAGGGACTAGTACCGAACTTGCACACGAAAATCACTCACTACGAAAGCAAAAGACTTGGCAGACGATGCAACATCCCCCCAATGAAAAGCAGGGGTGTCACTAGCACGTTAAGAGACCATACAATTAGTGTCAGGGGCCTGAGACTGTTCAACTGCCTCCCAGCATACATAAGGGGGATTACCAACAGACCCCTGGCAGTCTTCAAGCTGGCACTGGACAAGCACCTAAAGTCGGTTCCTGATCAGCCAGGCTGTGGCTCGTACGTTGGTTTGCGTGCAGCCAGCAGTAACAGCCTGGTTGATCAGGCTCTGATCCACCAGGAGGCCTGGTCACAGACCGGGCCGCGGGGGTGTTGACCCCCGGAACTCTCTCCAGGTAAACTCTAGGTATCATATGCCTTTTCTAAATTCATAAGATAAGATAAGATTTCGTTCGGATTTTTAACCCCGGAGGGTTAGCCACCCAGGATAACCCAAGAAAGTCAGTGCGTCATCGAGGACTGTCTAACTTATTTCCATTGGGGTCCTTAATCTTGTCCCCCAGGATGCGACCCACACCAGTCGACTAACACCCAGGTACCTATTTGCTGCTAGGTGAACAGGACAACAGGTGTAAGGAAACGTGTCGAATGTTTCCACCCGCCGGGAATCGAACCCGGGTCCTCAGTGTGTGAAGCGGGAGCTTTTAGCCACCAGGCCCGGTACCTTTATCTAAATATTGTTCACATGTATGCTTAATGTAAACACCTGATTTACACATCCCCTACCCATTCTAAACCTCATTGTTCATCTACAATCCTGTTTTATGTCTTACCTCTAATTCTTTCAATAATGATGCTACCGTACACTTTACCTGGTATACTCAGCAAACTCATTCCCCAATAATTTTTACAATCTCTTTTGTCCCTTTTCTCATTATGTAAAGGAACTATACGCGATCTCTGCCAATCCTTAGGTGCCTTCATTTATTGAACAAAAGTACCAACCACTCCAAAATTTTATACCCTCCCGCTTTTAATATTTCTGTCATGATCCCATCCAGCTGCTTTACCACCTTTCAGTCTACGTAATGCCTCCCGCACCTCCCCCACACTCACACCCGGCTCTTCGTCACTCCTAAAAGATGTTTTTTTCTTAATAGTTTCTGTTCATATTATTTTCTTTTCATATCCATGGGTAAGTGGAGTGACGATTTTTCCTCAGTAAGCCATGCGTGTTGTAAAAGTCAAATAAAATGCCGGGAGCAATGGTCTAGTAACCATTTTCCCGTGCAGTTTAGCAGTTTACTATATATATTATATATATATATATATATATATATATATATATATATATATATATATATATATATATATATATACATACATATATATATATATATATATATATATATATATATATATATATATATATATATATATATATATATATATATATATATATATATATATATATATATATGTATACATGTCAGCATAGTTGCTGAATCCCCTTACATGTGTTGTATAGATTAGCTGAGCATTATAGTATCATCCATGTGTTTATATAGAAGACCCCTTAGACCTATGACTGTATGACGTCACGGGATGCAGCTTGAGTGTGGAGCTAGCTACCTCGGCCTCAGTCGGCGTTTGGCATAGGCTAGGACAAGGCAGAGGCTGGGCTCCATCTCCCATCATCACAGTCTGACAATATATCGTTACCATCCAACAAGTGTGTCTACCTTCAACCCTCGATATCTCCATTTAAGAACCCCTACGATAAATGCTCGGTCATGTTACATATGTCGTCTCGACATACACTATAGGCTGAACAGGCAGGTGGTTCTGGGCTGATTCTATACAATAACAAATTCATATATAACTTAGAATTAATGGATGGTATCATAATGGATGTTAACAAAATGAGTTTTACGTAATGGGTGTTAACGTAATCACTTTTAACGTAATGAGTTTTAACGTAATGCATTACAAACTACAAGAACAAAAGATTTGTACAATATGGGATGGAACTGATCGATCGATCTGTATTCATGCACTCTACAGATTCTGAGGAAGAATAAATATATATATACAAGGTGAAATTAACAGCAAAGGCATCTGGTGAGCACTCAGATCATTACTGTCAAATTCTCAGAATACAGAGGGAACGTGAATACGAAAAAAAATCAAAATTTTTCTGAAAAACTAATAAGTTAATAACAAACAGTTGACAATTTACTTCATCTCAGACATCTAGTTATACAGACTATGTACATTTAAACCCAATTCTGCGAGGGTGAGGTTTACATATGCAGAATGGTTATCATCTCTGGGAGGATCGAATTCCTCTGCAATGGCTAACACATGCCTTGACTGAGGGAGACTTGAACGAGTATCTACAAAAGATACTTGTGGGTTTCTCATTACTTGTCGAGCACGCAAGGAGTAACAACATTCAGGTTGATTATCTGACTGAGTATCTGAGGTAGAGGGTACAGAGTCAAGAGGATTTTCAGCATCTGTCACATTAGTCTGGGTAGCAATATCATCAACATCGCATACTAATTTCATATGATCTAAATGCGATTCTTTGTACTTACCAGTACTAATTTCTCTAACCTTATACTTATTGCCAGAGATGTGTTCTACAACTCGATAAGGTCCGACAAACTTTTGATTGAGCTTAGGCATTGCGGATGTTTTGTTGAAATTTGTCAGCATTACTCTCGAACCTACTTTGACTTTTGATGGCTTAGCACGGCTATTAGTTACTCTAGTAAATTCTGCTGTTGATTTGTGAAGTGTTTCACGGATTCTTCTAAAAACACTTTGAGCCATGCTGGTACGAGTTGCTACGAAATCATCAGGGTTTTAATTGGGTTTCGGAGTGGAATATAACAACTCATAGGGTAAACGCTTGTCTACACCATACAATGCATAATGTGGAGTATCACCTATGGAAGCATTGTAAGCAGAATTTATGGCACATTGAACATCTGGTATGACTTCATCCCAAGTTTCACTATTGGGGTTGATAGTGGCTCTCAGGACATCAAGTACTTTCTTATTAGTTCGTTCGGCTAACCCATTGCTGGCAGGATGATGAGGAACAATGGTAGATAGATTTAGAGATCTTGTACAAAGTACACAAATTTTTAAGAATCTCATTACAGAATTCACCTCCATTATCTGTTACTAAGGACTTTGGGGTGGTATGCCTGCAGATAATGCGTTCTTTAAACGCTTTAGCTACTGTCTCAACAGTCTTATCTGCAATAGGAACTAACTCACAGTATCTGGTGAAATGGTCTACCATAACACACAGATGTTTGTTGCCTTGGAGGGAACATTTAAAATTGGTTAACAAGTCAAGGGCAACTCTTTCCCACGGTTCGCTAGTGGTTGGGTACACTAGGATTGGATTAGGACCATTGACATTTCCTTTATGTTGCATACAGACACTACATTTCTTAACATACTCGGAAATGTCAGTTGCCATACGTGGCCAAAAGTATTTCATTCTGGCTTGTTTCACAGAACGATCCATACCAGGGTGTGCAACACCTGGTGCATCATGAACTAGCTGTAGAGCTACGTTCACTAGTGACTGTGGAATTACTAACTGGTACACTCTTCTACTTGGAGTACCCAACTCGGCTGTTCGATACAGTAATTCCTGGCTCATTACAAAGTCACTAATGGGTGCTGGTGGCTTCACAGTAAGAATAAGATCTTCCTGGAGCAGGAATCGAATCACCAGAACACAAGGGATCGGTTCTTTCTTACTGGAGGAATGCACAAACTCGGTGGAGTGGATGACTCTCCCCGGTATTTACATATATATGTATATATTTATATATATATATATATGTATACATATATATATATATATATATATATATATATATATATATATATATATATATATATATATATATATATATATATATATATATATATATATATATATATACAGAATCTCAGGAATAGAACGAAAGAAGTATTTATTAGGGGTGAGTCAAACTATCTACCATGCAATGACGTAAATACCTTTTTTCTGTATAAGAAAAACATTCTTATTCGTGTGTGAGGTTGAGGTTTGAATGATTGGTTTATTAGGTTTAAACCCTATCTACTACACGAGAGGTCATTAAGGCTGCATGTAATCTGTTTACCACCTAAAATAGAAATAAAGAAAACTCTCAGCAATCTGCACTGAGTAATACACATCTTTCACTGTATATAACTTGTATATCTTGCATTAAATAGTTTGTAGTTTGACTACTGCACACTATGTGGAAGTCATCTAAACTGTATTTCTGTAATTTACATCACTGCTGCTGTATAGCCCTTGTGGCTTAGCGCTTCTTTTTGATTATAATAATAATAATAATACATCACTGCTACTGACGTAACTATACCTGACAGTCCTCTTAATTTAACTTTCACTTACCATGTTTCTTTCCCAAGATGCCCAGTGGGTAGTAGACCTGTCCTCACAGTGGGTAGTAGACCTGTCCTCACAGTGGGTAGTAGACCTGTCCTCACAGTGGGTAGTAGACCTGTCCTCACAGTGGGTAGTAGACCTGTCCTCACTATGACGCGCTGCTGGTAAACATTTATATTACCTATAAGAGACTTAAGTCCCACCTAACGTAAACAGTTGTTTCAAGACCTACAATGGTGTATCTCAGGAAATATAAAACCCTGTGACTTGCGTATATATAGGTCACTCATACTTGAACCGTTAATGAGCACCCTGCACTCGATAGGCTTCAACCCTGGTTTTATAGAGTAACACCGATAGGAAAAATGAGAGGCATGCGTAATACCGACAGGATAAATGAGAGGGGTATGCGTAATACCGACAGGATAAATGAGAGGGGTATGCGTAATACCGACAGGAAAAATAAGAGGCATGCGTAATACCAACAGGACAAATGAGATGGGTATGAAGAGAGGGTGAGGGTAATAAAGCTTGCTTTCAGTAAAGAGAGAGTTTATAAAGCCTGCATAGAGACCACAGATGCTTCAGATGTTTAACATGTAAGGTGTGTCAGGGAATATAGCCTCACTCATTTCTTATAAAAAAATATTCACATCCTCTTCCAGCTCCCGTCCCTCCCCCCACCTTGTCTATTTGTTTCACAGGGGTGTATGTTGCAACCAACCAGGAGAGGTCTCCCTCGTATAATGGATTGCATTGCAACCCATTATTTACAATAATGGGTTGGATTGCAACCCATTATTGTAAATACATAATCTCAATGTATTACTTGCAAAGATATAAATAAATCTGAATTTGAATCACATAACCCAGCCCCATATATCTCAACGACCCGATATATTATTGATGGTACGCAATACCAAGAAGGTAATGAATTAAAACACATGCAACACTTAGGCTTTTTATTATTTTTGCTGAAACATTTCGAGAACAAAGACACCCAAAGAGTACAAAACAAATTCTGGCCACAAAATAGAGCGAAACACCAACGTCAAAGACCTGGGAGTGATCATGTCGGAGGATCTCACCTTCAAGGACCATAACATTGTATCAATCGCATCTGCTAGAAAAATGACAGGATGGATAATGAGAACCTTCAAAACTAGGGATGCCAAGCCCATGATGACACTCTTCAGGTCACTTGTTCTATCTAGGCTGGAATATTGCTGCACACTAACAGCACCTTTCAAGGCAGGTGAAATTGCTGACCTAGAAAATGTACAGAGAACCTTCACGGCGCGCATAACGGAGATAAAACACCTCAATTACTGGGAGCGCTTGAGGTTCCTAACACTGTATTCCCTGGAATGCAGGCAGGAGAGATACATGATTATATACACCTGGAAAATCCTAGAGGGACTAGTACCGAACTTGCACACGAAAATCACTCACTACGAAAGCAAAAGACTTGGCAGACGATGCACCATCCCCCCAATGAAAAGCAGGGGTGTCACTAGCACGTTAAGAGACCATACAATAAGTGTCAGGGGCCCGAGACTGTTCAACTGCCTCCCAGCATACATAAGGGGGATTACCAACAGACCCCTGGCAGTCTTCAAGCTGGCACTGGACAAGCACCTAAAGTCGGTTCCTGACCAGCCGGGCTGTGGCTCGTACGTTGGTTTGCGTGCAGCCAGCAGTAACAGCCTGGTTGATCAAGCTCTGATCCACCAGGAGGCCTGGTCACAGACCGGGCCTCGGGGGCGTTGACCCCCGGAACTCTCTCCAGGTAAACTCCAGTGTTGAACATGTGTCCTGTTACTGCGATATCTCTGCTCTACCTCCTTGAACCAAGAGAGGTATTCCCTTTATCACATAACTCAGCCCCCCGTACCCAGACAGTGAAAATATTTATCAAGCGCTAAACCCATGTGGGTCATTCAACGCAAGACGTGGTAATGTACCGTAGTTTCACTGCGATATCAATGATTTTTATAATTTCCTCATAATGTAACTCGGGACCGCAAACCCAGAAAGCTCTTAAGAATATAGTAAGACTATATTCTTAAGCAACACTCACACCCTCCTAGTGTTTCCGTGAGTGTTTCTGCAGTAGAAACACAGCCAGCAACACTCCCAGTGCTCGTGATATTAGTGTTTCTGTGAGTGTTGCTGCTGCAGACAAACACACAGCCAGTCAGCAACACTCCCAGCATCCGTGACGTTTGTGAGTGTTGCTGCAGTAGAATCACAGCCAGCAACACTCCCAGTGTTTGTGATATTAGTGTTTCTGTGAGAGTTGCTCCTGCAAACACACAGCCAGTCATCAACACTTCCAGCATCCGTGACGTTTGTTAGTGTTTCTGCGGTAGAAGCACAGCCAGCAACACTCCCAGTGTTTGTGATATTTTTTTTTATATTTTATTTAAAAGACATACATAGTACATAAAAATAAACGAAAATTACATAGTAAAAAATAGTGATGAAAATTCTGCATAGTACATGTACTTTCCAATTAACATATTACATCTGAAAGACACAAATCTGTACAGTAAACAATGACCATTCCAATCCTTGAAGTAATGACAATATGTCTGGAACACTAAATCTAACCTAAAGACTCCTTGGCAAGTACATCTAATTCCTGATTGTACATCCTGCCACGGAATGTACACCTTACATTCTGAAAACACTACCCCTCCCCCCTTCTTGCATGTAAATCCACCTGACACGTAACAAACAATCTTTATATGTAACTGTATATTGTATGAAATGCTTACATTATTCCATATTAAACAACATGATACGTTCAGTATCACTCAATGTATTGATATAATATAAAAATCAATTCTACATGATTCATGTACAACGTATATCTACTAAACACCCAAACATATCACCTTCTCCAGGAAGGTATAAATATATACATATGTTGCATACACTTTACAACACAACCAGTGAAACTACACAAACCTAATCCTATGTCATCCATTAATTACCCTATAATATATATCAACTCAATGGTAACCTAAACCTACGGGCTCTATAGAGCTCTCATGAAAAAACAATATGTAATAAGAAAACAGGATAAGTCAAGCTTTCTAAAAATATTTCAGCCATATCATTAAAGCCACTACTAAGATGTAAGTCTGTTAGCACAAAACATAACAGTGCATGACCTTCACACGTCGATAAATACTGAAGCCTTCCTACCACTCGCAATACTTCATGTGTATATATATATTTCTCATTCACACAGTGCACCCACATTGTCATTTCATTACACACATACCAATAATTTCGTTGCAGATATATAATATTCCATCACATTACGACGTCTGTCGTCCTTTGTCAATTGCATAATTAATAATTAAACTGAAGAACTTGTATCGTTCACAAAACACAACCCGCTCATCACACAGTCAAAGGCACTTATGTCTCAGTACTATATTCATTCTCTTCCACACTAAACCCTTTCACACTGTCCTTATCGGGAAGCCAGCCCGCCGCGACCCCTTACATTGCACGTAAATCTCATAAATCCCTCAACCGAAAACTCCGATAGCCCTCAGTAAAAGCAGACTCCCAACTCCCTCCATAAATTTCCCTATTACGACACTTAGTTCTGTAAAATGTCGCAGCTAACACCTTTATCCTCTCATCCACGCCCACCTCCCTCATGGCCCATGACGTATATATAAAATCCGTGACCAAATACGCCACTGCATTCTCCACCATCTTACTCACCCCACCTATATCCAAACTTAAAGCCCGCAACACCTGCAACCCTCCCCCACCCACTAATCTGAACACCTTTCTTAACCAGACCTGCACAACTTCTATAGTCACAAAAATATACCGCATGCAAAATTGTCTCCATGCTTCCACACCCTCTACATTTCCCTCCCTCCCTTATCCTCCTATTGAATAGGACAACCCCAGAAGGCAAAATCCCATGTAAAAATCTAAACATTACCTCCCGAACACCCGGTTTTACACGTAATTGTTTTAGACGCGTCCATATTTCATTCCACGCATACATTGGGTATGCTCCTTCAACAGCAGCCACCACTGACCTACCTTCCACTCCTTCGAGGACCCGCAATTTAGCACACGACGGATCCCTCACTGTCATTAATAACCTCAACATAGCCTCACCAACTATTAAATCCCTACCCCCCCACCACCGTTGCATATCCTTACGTACTCTCACAAGTCCACCTCCCCTCCCGCCCCCCTCCCTTATATAACTTCGTTTTAGGTACACGCTCATCATCCTTTTTTCCAGAGGTAAAAGTCCCAGCCCTCCTCGACTGACCGGAAGTGTTAACACCAATCTACTTAACCATTGCGCCGCCCTCAAACCACCAAGTCTTTTCAATACTCCATCCACTATTCGCACCGAATTCGCCTCTTGAGCCACCCGTGTATTTCTCACATAAATTATCCCACATATCATTAGTTGATCCACCACCTTCCACCCACCCCCTACCACCTCATCCCCATATGTACTATCCCTTAGATCTAGAAACTTAGTCTTCTCAACATTAATTTTTATACCTGAAGCCTCCCCAAACACATCCACCACCTTACCCACCCTAATTATTATTATTATTATAATCAAGGGGGAAGCGCTAAACCCGGAGGATTATACAGCGCCTGGGGGGGGATGTGGAAGGCATTCAGGCTTAATTCGGGGAACTGGAGCACAGATCCAATTCCCTAAATCAAGAGCCCCTCACCAACATCAAGGAACCTTCCTTGAGGGGTACCCACCCTAAGCAACTCCCTATTACCTCTCACCAAAATAGTCGTGTCATCCACATAACCTACGATACCAGCCCCCCCCTTCCCCCGGTCAGTGCCCTCCCCACCTCCTGCAACACACCTCCAAATGGCCCTATAAAATGGATCCTGTATACATGCAAACAATATTTGTGATAGTGGGCAGCCTTGGCGCAGTCCCCGTCGCATCTGTATTTTAACTCCTAGCCTCCCGTTAACCTGCACCCTCATCGACTCCCCCTGATACAATAATTTTGACCAAGATATTATTTCTTCCCCAAAACCTTGCCAACGCATGAACCTCCATAACGCTTCTCTTTCTACACTATCATAAGCAGCCTTCCAATCTAACGCCAATACACCTCCATCACCCAACTCCCCCCGTTTCTCTATAAATTCTCGAATCATGCCATGCCCTTCATACATCGACCTTCCTGGCACCCCATATAGCCCCCTATCAATTACCTTGCCTATTACCCTCTTGATTCTGTTCCCTAATATTCTTGCAAACAACTTATAATCTCCACACATAAGCGAAAGTGTCCGATAATCCATTACCGTTGACTGCTCCCCTTTCGGTACCAACACCACAACGGCCGTCCGTTGCTGCTCTCCCATTACCTCAGCCGCCTTAAGTATGTTAAACAGCCTTACTAAAAAAACCCTCAGAACCCCCCAATTCTTTACGTAGAAATCATTTGGCAGTCTGTCTATACCCGGCGCCTTTCCCAAGCTCACTCCTGACAACGCCTGCCAAATCTCACACTCGGTAATCGGCCCACCTAATGCCACCCGATCTTGACCATCAAGCTCACACTGCACATACTCTCCCATTTCCCTCAATGCCACCTTACGGAAGCCCACGCTTTGCGTATATGACTTATACCAAACGTCTACATATCCACTCATACCCTCTGTCGTTACTAATGCTTGACCCGCTCTATACCCTTCCATCCCTACATGTACGTTTAACCCCATCATCTCCATCGTCACTCTACTCTTTCTCTGGCCTCTTAACATGCAAGCCGATGGCCGATCACCCCATAGCACTTCTTCCAATCCTCCCATAATTCGTGCACCATCAAAACACTCGTTTTGCAATACCCTAATACTCTCCTTTAAACCCTCAATGTCCTGCACTAGATAGCTTGCTCCTCCTCTTGCATAACAGTCACGCAGCTGCCCTTCAAGATATCTTTGAAACCCATACTTTAACCGATTATATTCCCTCCCACGACAAATATAATATTCTCTGATACGATTTTTAGCCACCGAATCCCACCAATTTACCAGTTCATCATCCCCCGGCGCCTCATCCACCAACCGTTCCCACAATTGCGCAAAAGACTGATGACATTCCTCACCCTGCAAAAGCTTCACATTTAACTTCCAATAACCTTGACCCCTTCTAGGCAATCCCTCTCATTCTAGGTCTACCATTACTCCTCTGTGATCCGAAAAAACCGCGTCCACCACACGCACTCTGCTCACTATTACTGTTCGGGGCACATACAAGCGATCCAGTCTAGCCGCATATCCACGTCTAACAAAAGTATGTTCTTCAACCCCACCCCCTCCAACGTCCATTAACCCCACTCCATTTAATAATTCCCCCAAAATCCCCGAACAATACCCTGCCCCTCTAGGTTCCACATCCTTATGCCTTATCACACAATTCCAATCACCACCAATTACAGCTACACCCGGCAAAGCATGCAAATAATATACTAGGACATCCTTCACAAATTTATTCTTAATACGCACATCTCCCTCTGCCGGACCATACACACACACCAAACTCATCTGTACCCTACCCCACCACCCATCTACACGAATCACCCTCCCCTCCCCACCCTCACAATGCCTCACTACGAACGGGCTAGTTTCCCTTACCAGGATGGCAACTCCTCCTTTCAACCTTATCGCATGCTCCACATACACATTATACCCATTCACCTTCAACTCATAACCTGGTCTGTAGTTGTGTTCCTGCACGAACACCACATCAACACTATTACGCACCAAATATTCACTAAACCATACACACTTTCTCTCTGATCTCAATGTTCAATGTCATGCACTTAAAGCTTACAGAGTGGTTTTCCTTCTTGCCCCTGGTACTGTCTTGCCACCAGATCGTTTTGTGACACCTCGGTCCCTCTCCCCCCCTTTAGAAACGCTCTTAACCAACTCCTGCCCCTTAGGGCCGCTGTGTCCTCTCTGCGTAACTTCCACCCAGGACTTTTTGCCAGTGCGCCAAGCAGGCGTGATCACGTCCTCGGAGTCAGATAGCGCAGCAGTGCGCTTCCGTGATGCTCCCTCTGCTTGCATCATGTCGTCTGTTACATTGTCCTGGTGGACCTCCACCTCCACTGCTTGCATCAAAATATTCTTATCACACTGCGCAAACCGCAGATCCTGTTCCATGCCCTGATCCACAGCAGACCCAAGAACTAGGTCTGGACTCCCAACCTTCCCAATACTCTTGTCAGCCAATAACACATTTAAAGCCATGGCTAATGAGTCTTCCACATCGCTATCACTCGCAGTCAGGGTGTTCTCTTCCAACACCTGAGCTACGTTCAATGAAGGGGTGTCCCCCCCTCGTCACACCTGCTGACTCCATCTCCTCCGCTCTCTCGACCTCCTCACTCCAGGACCCACCTTGTGTAGGCAGAGTCACATAAGGCAAATCTTGCTCCTCACCCTTCTCTACTGCTGTATGTCATTGCCGTTGTTCCATGTTGCCACACCTCCTTCCACACAGAGCTGCTAGGTGATCATATGACCCACACAACCGACAGGTCCGGCGTTGCCCAGCGTATGTCACAAACACCTGAGTCTGAAATTTTGGCAGCACTACATACGACGGAATAGGGTAACGTAACGTCATCTTCACAGAATACGTTCCTTCGAGTATCCCTGCATATGGCCCAGTAGCCCACTTCCCAACAGTGGCCATATGTACTGTACCATATTTGCCCATCGCAAGACGGATGTCAGAATCATCCGTCTCGAATGGCACATTTCTAATCTTAACCCATGTGTAATGGCGAGAAACGTCGTGAAGTCGCACGGTCACAGCGGAGTTAACTGTCAAAGTAACCTCCTGGTACTTGTCAACCACCGCCTCATACACACTTGCCAAATTAAACTTGACAAAGATCCTCGTTGTGCCATTCAGCACTACTCCACATCCACATATCTCCTCGTTAGCAATACCATATGTATCTCGTATGATTGCAGGTAGTAGCAGGTCCATAGAAGTTCCTGTCACAGCCCCACGGATAAGCTCAACACAGACTGTGTTTATGCGTCTCCGGCTGGCCTGCGCCATGCTGTGAAAATATAACTGCCACTAATCAACGCCAGGGGCAGCAGCAGCGCACGTCCTCACTACTCAAAGGTTGAGTGACGAAATGAGGTAGCTCGCCTGAAAACAGCAGAGGGGTGCAGAGCACAACCGCACTCTACCATGGTCAGGCAGCGAATGATTGTGTGTGTTTGTGATATTAGTGTTTCTGTGAGAGTTGCTCCTGCAAACACACAGCGGCAGTGGCAGTGGCAATAGGGACCTTGTCCTCTATTTTTACTTCTACCTGAGGTTCCCAGCAGCCCAGTGATGACCTAATCAAGACCCACATAACACTAACATGTGTGGATACCCAGAATGATATAAATCAACTGCAGAAATCACCCAAAAGTTCGCAAATTACCAACTAATAGGACTCGTACTACCACCTCCTACCCCGCTGCCACTGAAGTGATACTCCACAACATTCACCCATCACCCATCGCCTACTATTCACCTGAAGCCACAGCCAATGGACAAGGGTCAGAGCAATAAAAGAAGATCCAGTAACCAGCTAAGGACTCCTAACATCAAAGGTGAGAGCAGTAATAACATGAGGAAAACTTGTGGTTCTGCCAGCCAGGACACAACCCTCATCACCCACCGGCACCACCACAACACACGACAGACAACAACAAACATGGCCGCCATCACAGTCCAAGATAACTCCTTCTCAGTATTTGATGTCAAGAAGATCACCGACCCAGAAATAGCTAAACTCCTTACGATTCAGAACCAAACAATCACCAAACTAACTCAAGAAATGCAGGAACTAAAAGCTAGCAATGCAGATTACCTCAACAAGATCACTGCTCTTGAACATAAACTAGACACTCTAGAACAACAAAGCAACACCCACACCCAGTACCTAGACACCATCAACACTCTAAAAGACCAAGTCACCCTACTTACTACCAACATTATAGAGGAAAGATCAAGAGTGGACCAACAACTTGCCAATGTCATAACCAACTTCCAAGACCATAATGACCAACAGCAGCTATCTGACGCTGTTGTAGTTAACAGCAAACATCTCCCAGCCACAGTCACCCAAGAGACCTGCATGGAGACCACCCTACAGCTTATTCAAATTCAAATTCAAATTCAAAGTTTATTCTCTATAAGGATTACAATGCTGAGTTTACAGAAATTTGGTTATTGTGTGGTTTACATGTAGTAAAATAGTGATTACAGAGTGTACCACTAGAACGCTTAGCATGGCTAGGCATTTCGGGCAGACTTAGTTTAATTCTTAATTGTAAAATATTACAAATTATGAGGTAAGTTGGTATTATGGCTGACTAAATACTAGTTTGTGAGTTTAGCAATGTAAATGCTTTTGTTTTGGCACAGTACATAGTTTCAGTATTGGAGTATCACAGGATTCATTATTTTAAGATTGAGATTAATATTTCTGTTTATGGTCAAATGAGTCAGTGATTGTAAGTGTGAACCACCAGGTGGTATTCGTGTAGTTAGTTGACAGGGTGTATCAGGGAGATAAGATGTTTTCTAATGGTAGTTTTGAAGGTGATGAATGTGTCTGCAGTTCTAGAGTTCTCAGGTAGGGTATTCCAGATTTTAGGGCCTTTGACATACATTGAATTTTTGTAAAGGTTTACTCAGACACGGGGAATGTCGTAGAGATGTTTGTGTCTGGTGTTATGCCTGTGGGTTCTGTCACAACTATCAAGAAAGCGTTTTAGGTCAAGGTTGATATTAGAGTTTAAGGCCCTGTAGATGTAGATTGCACAGTAGTAAGTGTGGATGTACTGAACAGGGAGTAAGTTTAGGTCTATGAAGAGTGGGGGGGGGTGTGTTGCCAGGGATGGGATTTAGTGATTATTCTTACTGCAGCTTTTTGTTGGGTTATTATTGGCTTTAGGTGTGTTGCTGCAGTTGATCCCCAAGCACAAATAGCATAGGTGAGGTATGGATAAATAAGTGAGTGGTATAGTGTGAGAAGGGCATTTTGCGGCATGTAGTATCGTATCATGGAGAGGATCCCAACCGTTTTGGATACTTTTTTTGTTATATGCTAGATATGAGTGCTGAAATTCAGGTTGTTGTCAAGGTATAAGCCTAGGAATTTGCCCCCATTATTTCTGGTAATTAGAGTGTTGTCAATCTTAATGTTAATTTGTGCATCTCCTGCTCTGCTACCAAACATAATATAGTAGGTTTTGTCAGTGTTAAGCGTAAGTTTATTGGCTGTCATCCAAGTCGATATTTTGATCAGCTCCTCATTCACAGTGGTGTTGAGGGTGGCAAGATTAGGGTGAGAGATGACATAAGTCGTGTCGTCAGCAAAGAGAATGGGTTTCAGGTGTTGGGATACGTTTGGAAGGTCATTGATGTATATGAGGAAGAGCAGGGGACCAAGGACACTTCCCTGCGGAACTCCAGTATCAAGTGGCCGTGTTGCTGATGCTGTGTCTTTAATGGTGACATACTGATACCCATTAGTAATGTAAGATTTGAAATAAGCAAGCGCATGGCCTCTTATACCGTAATGATCAAGTTTGTGGAGTAGGATGTCGTGGTCTACTGTGTCAAAAGCTTTTCTTAGGTCAAAAATTCCTAGTGGATATTCCTTATTTTCCAATGCTGTGTAAAGCAGATCTAGCATTTTTATGATTGCATCATTAGTGCTTTTATTTTTCCTGAATCCAAATTGACAGGGGTTGAGTATGTTTTGAGCCGTTATAAATGAATACAGTCTCCTGTGCACGAGTTTCTCAAAGATTTTGGATAGCAATGGTAAGTTAGATATTGGCCTATAGTTGTTTAAGTCTATAGGGTCACCACCTTTATGTATTGATGTAACCCTTGCCATCTTGAGTAGTTTCGGGAAGGTGCTAGTTTCTAGTGACTTGTTAAAGAGTAATGAAATAGCATGTGAAAGGACATGGGCCGCTCGCTTGTACAGTAATGGTGGGACATGAGACAGATTCCCCGAGTTATTTTTAAGTGACTTTATAATCTCGGTGACTTCCGTAGGATCAGTTGGTGCAAGATAGAAGGAATTAGGGAAATTCCCCTCTAGGTAGTCCCCGGCATGGGCATTGGTATGTGGGATTTTACTGGCGAGATTAGATCCTATGGTTGAGAAGAAGTCGTTTATCTTGTTAGCTGTGTCAGTGAGATGTAGTGGTGTTTCATTAGGTTTAGTTAGGACAATATTCTTGTTTTTTTTCAGTTTGTGGGTCCCTAGAATCTGAGAGAGTGTTTTCCAGGTCTTTTTTATATCTCCTCTAGTGTCTGTGAATCTACTGGAGTAGTATAGTTGTTTGGCTTTCTTTATTACTTTGGTGAGAGCTGATGAATAGTGTTTAAGAATATCTTTGTGTATTAAGCCTTGTCTATATTGCTTTTCATATTGGTGTTTCTTGTCAATGGATTTCAGAATGGTGCTGGTTAGCCATGGGCAACCAAGCCATTTGTTTGTGATCTGTTTTGTTTTTATAGGACAATGTTTGTTGTATAGTCTAAGTAATTTGTTAAGAAAAATGTCTGTCCAGTCATCAATACCATTGGCCTTGGAGAATTCTGTAGGCCAGTCAACAGTCTCAAGGTCAGCTGTGAACTTCCTTACTGAGGCCTCGTCATGGAGTCTAAATGAGACTTTGTTGTATTCAAGTGGTGGTTTACTAATGTTTGTCAGGAGGAAGGTAGGGTAGTGGTCTGTAGTGCTATCTGTGATTATCCCTGATTTAAGGGGGGCTAGTATATTGGTCCATATGTGGTCTATTATGGTTGCACTTGTCTCAGTGAGCCTGGTTGGTTTAGTTATTGTTGGTATGAGAAGTGTGTTGTTCATATTGTTGATGAAATCAGTTACAGGCTGATCATCTAGTAAGCCAAGGTTGATGTTGAAGTCTCCAGCTAAGAGAAGGTGGTGCTTATTCATTTGTCTGTTTGTTATTAGTGACTTTAATTTCTCACTGAAATTTGGGATGTTTGTGTGAGGTATCCGGTAAATGGCACTGATTGTTATAGGCGTCTTAAGGTTTTTTACAGTAAAATTATCAAGGACCACCTTCGCCTTAACATACGTAGTGATGACCTAAAGGATTGCGAACTGATGGGCTACCAAGCAGGTAAAAAAACTGTGCTGTTAAAATTCCAAACTAGCCTACAAAGAAACAACCTACTAAAAACATCTATTTCTATGAAATCTGATGTTTACGTCAATGAGTGCCTTACCAAAACAAGACAAAACCTTCTTTATCGGCTAAGAAAATTACGCTATGCCCAAAAAATCCACCAGTGCTTTGTGAGGGATGGAAAAATCGCAGTTAGGAAACAGCCCACTGGGAAGAGATACTTCATCTCTACAGAACATGACCTTAAAACATTCCTAAGTGAGGCTGGACTAACAGAATCAGAGTAAAGTGCAGATAATACCCACAGTCCACAGTTAGTGTTATATTGTCATAAATTTGTGCCCCCCTAAAATTTTAATACCCCAACTACTTTTGATTGTCATTGTTGTATTCAACGACCATTCTACCTCATAGTCTTAATTGTGTTTAATATCTACAGAATCTATCTCCTTTTTTACAACTTACCGCATCACTGTTCTATCTTATTTTATTATAAACTAGCCATAACTTGTCCTCAATAATTCTATCTCACTTTAAGAAATACTCAATTGCCCAATTTTATTCTAAAATCCCTATTATTGCCCAATTTTGATTTAAACTATATTGATCAAATTATTGTAAACTTTTTTTATTGACCATTTTTATTCTATACTTTTTTAAACTAGTATTTTCAACTACAACTTTTATATTATCCTGTCTACCATCTTACTAGCATATTATAACCAAGTCATTGCCATTTTTATTTTTATCATTTTTTTTATTATTCTTTTGCTACCTTAACTTGTGTATTTTATCCTGTCAATTTAAATCTAGTTATACTCTAATTCTTGTAAACAACTTATATAAGACCTTAGTGCAATTACAATTGAGAGTCTTGTGCCTTTTTTATATTATTAGATTAAACCTAGTTGTACTATAGCTCATTCTAGCTCAAAACATAGACTCCACAAAAGTCATTATATTAGACCTTAGTGCAATTACAAGTGAGAGTCTTGTTCTATTTTTAATTTGTATTTTTATATTACTAGTTTATACCTAGTTGTACTTTAGTTCATTCCAGCACAACACATAGACAACATCAACTTCATTATGTGTAGTAGTGACTATACTCTACATGACCAAAATACTCTAGCTATATACTTGTCCAAACTTCCTACCACTACAGATATCAGTACTAGAACTCAACACACAACTCAGGATATAAATAACCATAATTTAAACCTAGAAGATGATTGATCACGTTGACCCTGATCTAAACCTCCATAATCTGACACCTAATCAAAACCTATTGAAAAGTAACTGCCTTTATTACACAGCATCACAAGCCAGCACTATCCTAAACAATGCTAAAAGTCTATCAGTACTTAACTACAACATCAGGTCCTTAAGCGAACACTATGATGACCTCCTAGCACTCCTTGAATCACTAAAGACACCCTTCTCCTGCATTATTCTTACTGAGACCTGGCTTAAGCAGGACACAATAGATATCTACCCTCTACCAGGATACACAGCAATTCACAACTGCAGACCAAACCAAGTTGGGGGTGGTATTGCAATCTATTACTCTAACCAATTATCTTGTATTAGCACCACTTTCTTTAGTGATGGATATAGGGAATACATTTTTGCTAGTTTTACTGTAAAAAACCTTAAGACACCTATAACATTCGGTGCCATTTACCGGATACCTCACACAAACATCCCAAATTTCAGTGAGAAATTAAAATCACTAATAACAAACAGACAAATGAATAATCACCACCTTCTCTTAGCTGGAGACTTCAACATCAATCTTGGCTTACTAGATGATCAGCCTGTAACTGATTTCATTAACAATATGAACAACACACTTCTCATACCAACAATAACTAAACCAACCAGGCTCACTGAGACAAGTGCAACCATAATAGACCACATATGGACCAATATACTAGCCCCCCTTAAATCAGGGATAATCACAGATAGCACTACAGACCACTACCCTACCTTCCTCCTGACAAACATTAGTAAACCACCACTTGAATACAACAAAGTCTCATTTAGACTCCATGACGAGGCCTCAGTAAGGAAGTTCACAGCTGACCTTGAGACTGTTGACTGGCCTACAGAATTCTCCAAGGCCAATGGTATTGATGACTGGACAGACATTTTTCTTAACAAATTACTTAGACTATACAACAAACATTGTCCTATAAAAACAAAACAGATCACAAACAAACGGCTTGGTTGCCCATGGCTAACCAGCACCATTCTGAAATCCATTGACAAGAAACACCAATATGAAAAGCAATATAGACAGGGCTTAATACACAAAGATATTCTTAAACACTATTCATCAGCTCTCACCAAAGTAATAAAGAAAGCCAAACAACTATACTACTCCAGTAGATTCACAGACACTAGAGGAGATATAAAAAAGACCTGGAAAACACTCTCTCAGATTCTAGGGACCCACAAACTGAAAAAAACAAGAATATTGTCCTAACTAAACCTAATGAAACACCACTACATCCCACTGACACAGCTAACAAGATAAACGACTTCTTCTCAACCATAGGATCTAATCTCGCCAATAAAATCCCACATACCAATGCCCATGCCGGGGACTACCTAGATGGGAATTTCCCAAATTCCTTCTATCTTGCACCAACTGATCCCACGGAAGTTACCGAGATTATAAAGTCACTTAAAAATAACTCAGGGAATCTGTCTCATGTCCCACCATTACTGTACAAGCGAGTGGCCCATGTCCTTTCGCATGCTATTTCATTACTTTTTAACAAGTCACTAGAGACTAGCACCTTCCCGAAACTATTCAAGATGGCAAGGGTTACACCAATACATAAAGGTGGTGACCCTACAGACTTAAACAACTATAGGCCAATATCTACCTTACCATTGCTATCCAAAATCTTTGAGAAACTCGTGCACAGGAGACTGTATTCATTTATAACGGCACAAAACATACTCAACCCCTGCCAATTTGGATTCAGGAAAAATAAAAGCACTAATGATGCAATCATAAAAATGCTAGATCTGCTTTACACAGCATTGGAAAATAAGGAATATCCACTAGGAATTTTTATTGACCTAAGAAAAGCTTTTGACACAGTAGACCACGACATCCTACTCCACAAACTTGACCATTACGGTATAAGAGGCCATGCGCTTGCTTATTTCAAATCTTACCTTACTAATAGGTATCAGTATGTCACCATTAAAGACACAGCATCAGCAACACGGCCACTTGATACTGGAGTTCTGCAGGGAAGTGTCCTTGGTCCACTGCTCTTCCTCATATACATCAATGATCTTCCAAACGTATCTCAACACCTGAACCCCATTCTCTTTGCTGACGACACGACTTATGTCATCTCTCACCCTAATCTTGCCACCCTCAACACCATTGTTAACGAGGAGCTGATCAAAATATCGACTTGGATGACAGCCAATAAACTTACGCTTAACACTGACAAAACCTACTATATCATGTTTGGTAGCAGAGCAGGAGATGCACAAATTAACATTAAGATTGACAACACTCTAATTACCAGACATAATGAGGGCAAATTCCTAGGCCTACACCTACACCTACACCATATCCAGCATATAACCAAAAAAGTATCCAAAACGGTTGGGATCCTCTCCAAGAGGCAGCTCTGATGAAAACTCACACTCACACGAGCTTTTAAATCTCTGCACAAAATTCAATTTAAACCAGCAAATAATAGAGCCTACTAGACTGGAGAATACACTAGACCTCATCTTCACTAACAATGATGATCTGATAAGAAATGTCACCATATCAAAAACAATATACTCAGATCACAACATAATTGAGGTTCAGAGAAGTAGCAAGCATCGAACTTAAGCTAAAAGAATCCTTTAGGAGTCAGGAATCGCGGGAAGAACTAAAAGCCATAAATGAAATCGAAAGAAACCCAAAGTGTTACTTCTCCTATGCCAAATCAAAATCGAGAACAACGTCCAGTATTGGGCCCCTACTTAAACAAGATGGGTCCTACACAGATGACAGCAAGGAAATGAGTGAGCTACTCAAGTCCCAATATGACTCAGTTTTTAGCAAGCCACTAACCAGACTGAGAGTCGAAGATCAAAATGAATTTTTTATGAGAGAGCCACAAAATTTGATTAACACAAGCCTATCCGATGTTATCCTGACGCCAAATGACTTCGAACAGGCGATAAATGACATGCCCATGCACTCTGCCCCAGGGCCAGACTCATGGAACTCTGTGTTCATCAAGAACTGCAAGAAGCCCCTATCACGAGCCTTTTCCATCCTATGGAGAGGGAGCATGGACACGGGGGTCGTCCCACAGTTACTAAAAACAACAGACATAGCCCCACTCCACAAAGGGGGCAGTAAAGCAACAGCAAAAAACTACAGACCAATAGCACTAACATCCCATATCATAAAAATCTTTGAAAGGGTCCTAAGAAGCAAGATCACCACCCATCTAGAAACCCATCAGTTACACAACCCAGGGCAACATGGGTTTAGAACAGGTCGCTCCTGTCTGTCTCAACTATTGGATCACTACGACAAGGTCCTAAATGCACTAGAAGACAAAAAGAATGCAGATGTAATATATACAGACTTTGCAAAAGCCTTCGACAAGTGTAATAGCGCACAAAATGCGTGCTAAAGGAATAACAGGAAAAGTCGGTCGATGGATCTATAATTTCCTCACTAACAGAACACAAAGAGTAGTCGTCAACAGAGTGAAGTCCGAGGCAGCTACGGTGAAAAGCTCTGTTCCACAAGGCACAGTACTCGCTCCCATCTTGTTCCTCATCCTCATATCCGACATAGACAAGGATGTCAGCCACAGCACCGTGTCTTCCTTTGCAGATGACACCCGAATCTGCATGACAGTGTCTTCCATTGCAGACACTGCAAGGCTCCAGGCGGACATCAACCAAATCTTTCAGTGGGCTGCAGAAAACAATATGAAGTTCAACGATGAGAAATTTCAATTACTGATATGGTAAACATGAGGAAATTAAATCTTCATCAGAGTACAAAACAAATTCTGGCCACAAAATAGAGCGAAACACCAACGTCAAAGACCTGGGAGTGATTATGTCGGAGGATCTCACCTTCAAGGACCATAACATTGTATCAGTCGCATCTGCTAGAAAAATGACAGGATGGATAATGAGAACCTTCAAAACTAGGGAGGCCTAGCCCATGATGACACTCTTCAGGTCACTTGTTCTATCTAGGCTGGAATATTCCTCACACTAACAGCACCTTTCAAGGCAGGTGAAATTGCCGACCTAGAAAATGTACAGAGAACTTTCACGGCGCGCATAACGGAGATAAAACACCTCAATTACTGGGAGCACTTGAGGTTCCTAAACCTGTATTCCCTGGAACGCAGGAGGGAGAGATACATGATTATATACACCTGGAAAATCCTAGAGGGACTAGTACCGAACTTGCACACGAAAATCACTCACTACGAAAGCAAAAGACTTGGCAGACGATGCACCATCCCCCAATGAAAAGCAGGGGTGTCACTAGCACGTTAAGAGACCATACAATAAGTGTCAGGGGCCCGAGACTGTTCAACTGCCTCCCAGCACACATAAGGGGGATTACCAACAGACCCCTGGCAGTCTTCAAGCTGGCACTGGACAAGCACCTAAAGTCAGTTCCTGATCAGCCGGGCTGTGGCTCGTACGTTGGTTTGCGTGCAGCCAGCAGCAACAGCCTGGTTGATCAGGCTCTGATCCACCAGGAGGCCTGGTCACAGACCGGGCCGGGGGGGCGTTGACCCCCGGAACTCTCTCCAGGTAAACTCCAGGTAAGATTCGATACTACGTGCCGCAAAATGCCCTTCTCACACTATACCACTCACTTATTTATCCATACCTCACCTATGCTATTTGTGCTTGGGGATCAACTGCAGCAACACACCTAAAGCCAATAATAACCCAACAAAAAGCCGCAGTAAGAATAATCACTAAATCCCATCCCTGGCAACACACCCTCCCACTCTTCATAGATCTAAACTTACTCCCTGTTCAGTACATCCACACTTACTACTGTGCAATCTACATCTACAGGGCCTTAAACTCTAATATCAACCTTGACCTAAAACGCTTTCTTGATAGTTGTGACAGAACCCACAGGCATAACACCAGAAACAAACATCTCTACGACATTCCCCGTGTCCGACTAAACCTTTACAAAAATTCAATTTATGTCAAAGGCCCTAAAATCTGGAACACCCTACCTGAGAACTCTAGAACTGCAGACACATTCATCACCTTCAAAACTACCATTAGAAAAGATCTTATCTCCCTGATACACCCCGTCAACTAACTACACGAATACCACCTGGTGGTTCACACTTACACTCACTCACCCATTTGACCATAAACAAAAATATTAATCTCAATCTTAAAATAATGAATCTTGTGATACTCCAATACTGAAACTATGTACTGTGCCAAAACAAAAGCATTCACATTGCTAAACTCACAAACTAGTATTTAGTCACTTAGCCATAATACCAACTTACCTCATAATTTGTAATATTTTACAATTAAGAATTAAACTAAGTCTGCCCGAAATGCCTAGCCATGCTAGATGTTCTAGTGGTACACTCTGTAATCATTATTTTACTACATGTAAACCACACAATAACCAAATTTCTGTAAACTCAGCATTGTAATCCTTATAGAGAATAAACTTTGAATTGAATTGAATTGAACACTACCAGCATCCGTGACGTTTGTTAGTGTTTCTGCAGTAGAAACACAGCCAGCAACACTCCCAGTGTTTGTGATATTAGTGTTTCTGTGAGTGTTGCTCCTGCAGACAAACACACAGCCAGTCATCAACACTCCCAGCATCCGTGGCGTTTGTGAGTGTTGCTGCAGTAGAAACTCAGCCAGCAACACTCCCAGTGTTTGTGATATTAGTGTTTCTGTGAGAGTTGCTCCTGCAAACACACAGCCAGTCATCAACACTACCAGCATCCGTGACGTTTGTTAGTGTTTCTGCAGTAGAAACACAGCCAGAAACACTCCCAGTGTTTGTGATATTAGTGTTTCTGTGAGAGTTGCTCCTGCAAACACACAGCCAGTCATCAACACTCCCAGCATCCGTGACGTTTGTTAGTGTTTCTGCAGTAGAAACACAGCCAGCAACACTCCCAGTGTTTGTGATATTAGTGTTTCTGTGAATGTTGCTCCTGCAGACAAACACACAGCCAGTCATCAACACTCCCAGCAGTTAGTTAGTTTAATATGTTTATTATGCACCCCATACCCATCCTGTGGGCGGTAGTCAAAAGATTACAGAGGTACATAATGGGTCCAGGGACTGGGCCTCAAAGTTTTGATAGCTGAGCCCCTATGCATACGGCCTCTCGGACAGCGAGGGCGCCTATGCATACGGCCTCTCGGACAGCGAGGGCGCCTATGCACACGGCCTCTCGGACACCGAGGGCGCCTATGCACACGGCCTCTCGGATACCGAGGGCGCCTATGCATGCGGCCTCTCGGACACCGAAGGCGGTCACGCATGCGACCTCGAGGGCGCCTGTGTTTACGATCCACAAATCAAGGCTGAAGATAAATTCAGTCTGTTGATGGCGTGCCTAAGGTCAGTTATCACAGACATCAACGCACCAGCCTACATGGCTGAGACTGCACTTATCACTCTCGCTTCAGAGATTGAATGGCAGTTAAGCTCCAGGGAATCATTCCCAGACTCGCTAAACTTTATATAATGAGGGTGAAAACCTGTTTAAAACCATAAGTTAATGGTGGGGCAAAATGCCATGTAAATACATGTATAATGGTGCGTGTAATACTTTCATGGTACGGCACAGTGCCGGGTAATATGTTCACTGGTACGGCACAGTGCCGGGTAATATGTTCACTGGTACGGCACAGTGCCGGGTAATATGTTCACTGGTACGGCACAGTGCCGGGTAATATGTTCACTGGTACGACACAGTGCCGGGTAATATGTTCACTGGTACGGCACAGTGCCGGGTAATATGTTCACTGGTACGGCACAGTGCCGGGTAATATGTTCACTGGTACGGCACAGTGCCGGGTAATATGTTCACTGGTACGGCACAGTGCCGGGTAATATGTTCACTGGTACGGCACAGTGCCGGGTAATATGTTCACTGGTACGACACAATGCCGGGTAATATGTTCACTGGTACGACACAGTGCCGGGTAATATGTTCACTGGTACGACACAGTGCTGGGTAATATGTTCACTGGTACGGCACAATGCCGGGTAATATGTTCACTGGTACGGCACAGTGCCGGGTAATATGTTCACTGGTACGGCACAATGCCGGGTAATATGTTCACTGGTACGGCACAATGCCGGGTAATATGTTCACTGGTACGACACAGTGCCGGGTAATATGTTCACTGGTACGGCACAGTGCCGGGTAATATGTTCACTGGTACGACACAGTGCCGGGTAATATGTTCACTGGTACGACACAGTGCCGGGTAATATGTTCACTGGTACGGCACAGTGCCGGGTAATATGTTCACTGGTACGGCACAGTGCCGGGTAATATGTTCACTGGTACGGCACAGTGCCGGGTAATATGTTCACTGGTACGGCACAGTGCCGGGTAATATGTTCACTGGTACGGCACAGTGCCGGGTAATATGTTCACTGGTACGGCACAACACCTTGTATAAAACTTTCATGGTGTGGCAAAACGCCGTGTGAAAAATGTTTCATTATTTTTTCAATTTTCTTACTTTAGTACACCATGAGGAAAAAATATTTTTCATTTTCCGTTTTCCTTATTTTTCCACGGCAGATGACTTCCCTTTTTCCTTATTTTTGTTGCATAATGTGTATTTATGTTCGTTTTTTACTCTAATCCTAATTTTTAAAGGGGTGGACTGGTAAGCCAGTGGAAGGTCTCGATCAAATGACCAAAAGCTCCAGTTGCGGGTCATCATATGACTAAGACCCGCGTCAGGAAACACTTGTCCTGTTTCCTGAGAATCCTGACCTAACCTGTCTGTTTCCACTGCTTTAAATTATTATTATTATTATTATTAATTATTATTATTATTATTATTATTATTATTATTATTATTATTATTATTATTATTATTATTATTATTATTATTATTATTATTAGTGTAAAAGTGAGTTGTGCCTTTAATTATTCGTGTTGGTTATAGACATTGTTTACCAACTTAATAGCGATTACCATGCAGATGTTGGCCAGGATGATAGTGGCTGTGGTGATGCTGGTACTGCAGGCTGTGCTTTGTCAGGGCTTTTTCTGGGGCTCCACAGATGCCCTACAGCTATGCCCTGACACCTGCACCTGCCCCACACAGCTGGTGCCTGCCAGCAGGAGCGGCATAGACTGCCATGATGCTAATATCACCCACTTGCCAGGTGAGTAGTTGACTTCATGTATCAAACACGTGTAGCGCCAGTGATATACCTCTAACTTGTACCGAGAGTTTTCCTGTTCTAGATGCCCGGCCAAGAGTCAGGCTTTGTTATTCTCTTCCACGAAATACACTGCAGATTATAGCGTTTTTTTGTACCTAACAGTGTTTCATTACATCTAAACTGTACTATTTTTGTAACGCATAAAAATAAATATTTGAATTTGACTGCCTGATCAACCAGACTCTTGATGTTGTCTGCCCGCTAGCAACATGTCATAGACTTTTCTCTCAGACAACATTTCGCCCATACACAAGCTTAATAAAGACTTAATAAAATACTTTTTAGTGCGTTTTGTATATTAAATTATTATTGCAAGTATGAGGGAGTGTTAAATCCGTAAGGGTCATCCAGCGTCTAGAGAATGGGAGGTATTTTTAAATTCTTGTGGGAGAATGAGAGGTATTTTTTAAGTCTAATGGGAGAAAGGAGAGGATAGTTTGAGAATCAGGGCATAAATTCACTGTTCTCCCCCGCCCCTCACTCTAGCCACCTCAGTTATCCTGAGAGATGGTAATTCCCAGGTGATAGTAACTCCAGTTCTGTTGGAAGGAAACCTTTGAGGCTGTCGTAGCTGATGAACCGTTACTGAAATGCTTGGTGATAGTTTCACTGTCCTACTGGAGTCTCCCAGCTCAAGCTGACGCTACTGGAGTCTCCCAGCTCAAGCTGACGCTACTGGAGTCTCCCAGCTCAAGCTGACGCTACTGGAGTCTCCCAGCTCAAGCTGACGCTACTGGAGTCTCCCAGCTCAAGCTGACGCTACTGGAGTCTTCCAGCTCAGGCTGACACTACTGGAGTCTCCCAGCTCAGGCTGACACTACTGGAGTCTCCCAGCTCAAGCTGACGCTACTGGAGTCTCCCAGCTCAAGCTGACGCTACTGGAGTCTCCCAGCTCAGGCTGACACTACTGGAGTCTCCCAGCTCAAGCTGACGCTACTGGAGTCTCCCAGCTCAGGCTGACACTACTGGAGTCTCCCAGCTCAAGCTGACGCTACTGGAGTCTCCCAGCTCAAGCTAACGCTACTGGAGTCTCCCAGCTCAGGCTGACACTACTGGAATCTCCCAGCTCAAGCTGACGCTACTGGAGTCTCCCAGCTCAAGCTGACGCTACTGGAGTCTCCCAGCTCAGGCTGACACTACTGGAGTCTCCCAGCTCAGGCTGACACTACTGGAGTCTCCCAGCTCAGGCTGACACTACTGGAGTCTCCCAGCTCAAGCTGACGCTACTGGAGTCTCCCAGCTCAAGCTGACGCTACTGGAGTCTCCCAGCTCAGGCTGACACTACTGGAGTCTCCCAGTTCAGGCTGACACTACTGGAGTCTCCCAGCTCAAGCTGACGCTACTGGAGTCTCCCAGCTCAGGCTGACACTACTGGAGTCTCCCAGCTCAGGCTGACACTACTGGAGTCTCCCAGCTCAGGCTGACACTACTGGAGTCTCCCAGCTCAGGCTGACACTACTGGAGTCTCCCAGTTCAGGCTGACACTACTGGAGTCTCCCAGTTCAGGCTGACACTACTGGAGTCTCCCAGCTCAGGCTGACACTACTGGAGTCTCCCAGTTCAGGCTGACACTACTGGAGTCTCCCAGTTCAGGCTGACACTACTGGAGTCTCCCAGCTCAGGCTGACACTACTGGAGTCTCCCAGCTCAAGCTGACGCTACTGGAGTCTCCCAGCTCAGACTGACACTACTGGAGTCTCCCAGCTCAGGCTGACACTACTGGAGTCTCCCACCTCAGACTGACACTACTGGAGTCTCCCAGCTCAGACTGACACTACTGGAGTCTCCCAGCTCAGGCTGACACTACTGGAGTCTCCCAGCTCAAGCTGACGCTACTGGAGTCTCCCAGCTCAGAATGACACTACTGGAGTCTCCCAGCTCAGGCTGACACTACTGGAGTCTCCCAGCTCAGACTGACACTACTGGAGTCTCCCAGCTCAGACTGACACTACTGGAGTCTCCCAGCTCAGGCTGACACTACTGGAGTCTCCCAGCTCAGGCTGACACTACTGGAGTCTCCCAGCTCAGGCTGACACTACTGGAGTCTCCCAGCTCAGGCTGACACTACTGGAGTCTCCCAGTTCAGGCTGACACTACTGGAGTCTCCCAGCTGAGGTGGAGAGATTTCAACACTATGAACCTCATTGTACTTGACGAAACACGAGAGGAAAGATTGCTAACTTTTGCTTCCACTTTGTAACTGTCCAGAATAAAAAGGCACAACACAGTGACTGGAACAAAACACAAATAAATAACCCGCAATTAGAAGAGATCCATAATATGTACGTGAAGGTGACTGGGCACTTGGGACGTCCCTCCCTCTCTCGTGAAGGTGACTGGGCACTTGGGACGTCCCTCCCTCTCTCGTGAAGGTAGCTGGGCACTGGGGACGTCCCTCCCTCTCTCGTGAAGGTAGCTGGGCACTGGGGACTTCCCTCCCTCTCTCGTGAAGGTGACTGGGCACTTGGGACGTCGCTCCCTCCCTCGTGAAGGTAGCTGGGCACTGGGGACGTCCCTCCCTCTCTCGTGAAGGTAGCTGGGCACTTGGGACGTCCCTCCCTCTCTCGTGAAGGTAGCTGGGCACTGGGGACGTCCCTCCCTCTCTCGTGAAGGTAGCTGGGCACTGGGGACGTCCCTCCCTCTCTCGTGAAGGTGGCTGGGCACTGGGGACGTCCCTCCCTCTCTCGTGAAGGTGACTGGGCACTTGGGACGTCCCTCCCTCTCTCGTGAAGGTGGCTGGGCACTGGGGACGTCCCTCCCTCTCTCGTGAAGGTAGCTGGGCACTGGGGACGTCCCTCCCTCTCTCGCGAAGGTAGCTGGGCACTGGGGACTTCCCTCCCTCTCTCGTGAAGGTGACTGGGCACTTGGGACGTCCCTCCCTCCCTCGTGAAGGTAGCTGGGCACTGGGGACGTCCCTCCCTCTCTCGTGAAGGTAGCTGGGCACTTGGGACGTCCCTCCCTCTCTCGTGAAGGTAGCTGGGCACTGGGGACGTCCCTCCCTCTCTCGTGAAGGTAGCTGGGCACTGGGGACGTCCCTCCCTCTCTCGTGAAGGTGGCTGGGCACTGGGGACGTCCCTCCCTCTCTCGTGAAGGTGGCTGGGCACTGGGGACGTCCCTCCCTCTCTCGTGAAGGTGGCTGGGCACTTGGGACGTCCCTCCCTCTCTCGTGAAGGTGACTGGGCACTGGGGACGTCCCTCCCTCTCTCGTGAAGGTAGCTGGGCACTGGGGACGTCCCTCCCTCTCTCGTGAAGGTAGCTGGGCACTGGGGACGTCCCTCCCTCTCTCGTGAAGGTAGCTGGGCACTGGGGACGTCCCTCCCTCTCTCGTGAAGGTAGCTGGGCACTGGGGACGTCCCTCCCTCTCTCGTGAAGGTAGCTGGGCACTTGGGACGTCCCTCCCTCTCTCGTGAAGGTAGCTGGGCACTGGGGACGTCCCTCCCTCTCTCGTGAAGGTAGCTGGGCATTGGGGACGTCCCTCCTTCTCTCGTGAAGGTAGCTTGGCACTTGGGACGTCCCTCACTCTCTCGTGAAGGTAGCTGGGCACTGGGGACTTCCCTCCCTCTCTCGTGAAGGTGACTGGGCACTTGGGACGTCCCTCCCTCTCTCGTGAAGGTAGCTGGGCACTGGGGACGTCCCTCCCTCTCTCGTGAAGGTAGCTGGGCACTGGGGACGTCCCTCCCTCTCTCGTGAAGGTGGCTGGGCACTGGGGACGTCCCTCCCTCTCTCGTGAAGGTAGCTGGGCACTGGGGACGTCCCTCCCTCTCTCGTGAAGGTAGCTGGGCACTGGGGACGTCCCTCCCTCTCTCGTGAAGGTGGCTGGGCACTGGGGACGTCCCTCCTTCTCTCGTGAAGGTAGCTGGGCACTGGGGACGTCCCTCCCTCTCTCGTGAAGGTAGCTTGGCACTGGGGACGTCCCTCCTCTCGTGAAGGTAGCTGGGCACTGGGGACGTCCCTCCTTCTCTCGTGAAGGTAGCTGGGCACTGGGGACGTCCCTCCTTCTCTCGTGAAGGTAGCTGGGCACTGGGGACGTCCCTCCCTCTCTCGTGAAGGTAGCTGGGCACTGGGGACGTCCCTCCTTCTCTCGTGAAGGTAGCTGGGCACTGGGGACGTCCCTCCCTCCCTCGTGAAGGTAGCTGGGCACTGGGGACTTCCCTCCCTCTCTCGTGAAGGTGGCTGGGCACTGGGGACGTCCCTCCCTCTCTCGTGAAGGTAGCTGGGCACTGGGGACGTCCCTCCCTCTCTTGTGAAGGTGGCTGGGCACTGGGGACGTCCCTCCCTCTCTCGTGAAGGTAGCTTGGCACTTGGGACGTCCCTCCCTCTCTCGTGAAGGTAGCTGGGCACTGGGGACGTCCCTCCCTCTCTCGTGAAGGTAGCTGGGCACTGGGGACGTCCCTCCTTCTCTCGTGAAGGTAGCTGGGCACTGGGGACGTCCCTCCCTCTCTCGTGAAGGTAGCTTGGCACTGGGGACGTCCCTCCTTCTCTCGTGAAGGTAGCTGGGCACTGGGGACGTCCCTCCTCTCGGGAAGGTAGCTTGGCACTTGGAACGTCCCTCCCTCTCTCGTGAAGGTAGCTGGGCACTGGGGACGTCCCTCCCTCTCTCGTGAAGGTGGCTGGGCACTGGGGACTTCCCTCCCTCTCTCGTGAAGGTGGCTGGGCACTGGGGACGTCCCTCCCTCTCTCGTGAAGGTGGCTGGGCACTGGGGACGTCCCTCCCTCTCTCGTGAAGGTAGCTGGGCACTGGGGACGTCCCTCCCTCTCTCGTGAAGGTAGCTGGGCACTGGGGACGTCCCTCCCTCTCTCGTGAAGGTAGCTGGGCACTGGGGACTTCCCTCCCTCTCTCGTGAAGGTGGCTGGGCACTGGGGACGTCCCTCCCTCTCTCGTGAAGGTAGCTGGGCACTGGGGACGTCCCTCCCTCTCTCGTGAAGGTAGCTGGGCACTGGGGACGTCCCTCCCTCTCTCGTGAAGGTGGCTGGGCACTGGGGACGTCCCTCCCTCTCTCGTGAAGGTAGCTGGGCACTGGGGACGTCCCTCCCTCTCTCGTGAAGGTAGCTGGGCACTGGGGACGTCCCTCCTTCTCTCGTGAAGGTAGCTGGGCACTGGGGACGTCCCTCCCTCTCTCGTGAAGGTAGCTTGGCACTGGGGACGTCCCTCCTTCTCTCGTGAAGGTAGCTGGGCACTGGGGACGTCCCTACCTCTCTCGTGAAGGTAGCTGGGCACTGGAGACGTCCCTCCCTCTCTCGTGAAGGTAGCTGGGCACTGGGGACATCCCTCCTTCTCTCGTGAAGGTAGCTTGGCACTTGGGACGTCCCTCCCTCTCTCGTGAAGGTAGCTGGGCACTGGGGACGTCCCTCCTTCTCTCGTGAAGGTAGCTGGGTACTGGGGACGTCCCTCCCTCTCTCGTGAAGGTAGCTGGGCACTGGGGACGTCCCTCCCTCTCTCATATATACTCTAGCTTTCTTCCCTTCGCGCTTATGTGTCACTAGTTTCTGGTCCAACTCGGACCGAAACGTGGTCATAATTTTCAGTCTTCCAAGTGCGGGCTGTGTAGTGTAACTGTTACATAGACTAGGTAGCAACACACTACTGATGTATTGTCAATTGTGCAATACTTACTGGTATATATTACACGGGTATTGCACCAATTTTGCTAATACAATATAAAGTATATCTTTTCTGCAGTATACCAAATGCAGTTTATATGTAACACAATATTGCTAGGCGCAAAATAAAGCCCCTAGCACAGGGTGCATTGTGGTGTAAGTTAGCTGGGCCTCCTTCGTCAGATGAATTGGAAATACCTGCCCAGTACACCAGCGTCGACTTCTCCAGGAACAGCATCGGGGAGCTGAGCATGAGTACCTTCAGTGGCTGCTGCAGCGGGTTGCTGAGGCTGGACCTGTCAGACAACGAGGTGCAGCAGCTGCCAGCACTGGTACTACAACACCTCCCCTCACTCTCAACGCTCCTCCTCAAGAACAACAAACTTACCATTATCGACTCAGCTGTGAGTTTTCAAGATAGATTTATAATTAATATAATTATTATTATTATTATTATTGTTATTATTATTATTATTATTATTATTATTATAGTATAATAATACTTCCGCATATTATTGTATTGCAAAGGCACTTCCTGTGATTGTATTTGCTTGGATCTCCTCCTGTTGTCTGCAACATTGCTAGCTCCTGATGTGATTGCAACATGAAAAGCCTAGAGCTATCATTCAACTGCCCCCCTTAGGTGTTTTGTATCTTAAATAATTTGTTCGAGATTTTTTGCATATATATATATATATATATATATATATATATATATATATATATATATATATATATATATATATATATATATATATATATATATATATATATATATGTCGTGCCGAATAGGCAGAACTTGCTATCTTGGCTTAAATAGCAACGCTCATCTTGCCATATAAGACAAGTGAAAATTTGTGTATGCAATAATTTCGCCAAAATCATTCTGAACCTAACGACAAAAAATATATTTCACTGTGTTTGTTTAGTATTAAATTATTGTAAACAAATCTAAAATATATTTAGTTGGGTTACGCTAAAATAAATTGTTCTTGTTATAATAAGGTTAGGTAAGTTTTCTAAGATTCTTTTGGAGCAAAATTAAATTTTATTACACCAACATTAATAAAAAAAAAATCTAGCTTTAAACGTATAAGAGACATTTTTAGAAAAGATTTAATTATAAAGGAGTTCTTGCTAATTGACCAGTTTTACATATTCGGCACAACATATATATATATGTTTAGGTAGTAGGTTGGTAGACAGCAACAACCCAGGGAAGTACTACCGTCCTGCCAGATGACTGTGAAACAGAAACCTGTAACTGTTTGGCATGATGGTAGGATTGCTGGTTTCTTTTTCTGTCTCATAAACACGCTAGATAACAGGGATATCTTGCTACTCCTACTTACACTTTGGTCACACTTCACAGATACGCACATGCATATATATATACATACATCTAGGTTTTTCTCCTTTTTCTAAATAGCTCTTGTTCTTCTTTATTTCTTCTATTGTCCATGGGGAAGTGGAAAAGAATCTTTCTTCCGTAAGCCATGCGTGTCGTATGAGGCAACTAAAATGCCGGGAGCAATGGGCTAGTAACCCCTTCTCCTGTAGACATTTACTAAAAAAGAGAAGAAGAAAAACTTTATAAAACTGGGGTGCTTAAATGTGCGTGGATGTAGTGCGGATGACAAGAAACAGATGATTGCTGATGTTATGAATGAAAAGAAGTTGGATGTCCTGGCCCTAAGCGAAACAAAGCTGAAGGGGGTAGGAGAGTTTCAGTGGGGGGAAATAAATGAGATTAAATCTGGAGTATCTGAGAGAGTTAGAGCAAAGGAAGGGGTAGCAGTAATGTTGAATGATCAGTTATGGAAGGAGAAAAGAGAATATGAATGTGTAAATTCAAGAATTATGTGGATTAAAGTAAAGGTTGGATGCGAGAAGTGGGTCATAATAAGCGTGTATGCACCTGGAGAAGAGAGGAATGCAGAGGAGAGAGAGAGATTTTGGGAGATGTTAAGTGAATGTATAGGAGCCTTTGAACCAAGTGAGAGAGTAATTGTCGTAGGGGACCTGAATGCTAAAGTTGGAGAAACTTTTAGAGAGAGTGTGGTAGGTAAATTTGGGGTGCCAGGTGTAAATGATAATGGGAGCCCTTTGATTGAACTTTGTATAGAAAGGGGTTTGGTTATAGGTAATACATATTTTAAGAAAAAGAGGATAAATAAGTATACAAGATATGATGTAGGGCGAAATGACAGTAGTTTGTTGGATTATGTATTGGTAGATAAAAGACTGTTGAGTAGACTTCAGGATGTACATGTTTATAGAGGGGCCACAGATATATCAGATCACTTTCTAGTTGTAGCTACACTGAGAGTAAAAGGTAGATGGGATACAAGGAGAATAGAAGCATCAGGGAAGAGAGAGGTGAAGGTTTATAAACTAAAAGAGGAGGCAGTTAGGGTAAGATATAAACAGCTATTGGAGGATAGATGGGCTAATGAGAGCATAGGCAATGGGGTCGAAGAGGTATGGGGTAGGTTTAAAAATGTAGTGTTAGAGTGTTCAGCAGAAGTTTGTGGTTACAGGAAAGTGGGTGCGGGAGGGAAGAGGAGCGATTGGTGGAATGATGATGTGAAGAGAGTAGTAAGAGAGAAAAAGTTAGCATATGAGAAGTTTTTACAAAGTAGAAGTGATGCAAGGAGGGAAGAGTATATGGAGAAAAAGAGAGAGGTTAAGAGAGTGGTGAAGCAAATGTAAAAAGAGAGCAAATGAGAGAGTGGGTGAGATGTTATCAACAAATTTTGTTGAAAATAAGAAAAAGTTTTGGAGTGAGATTAACAAGTTAAGAAAGCCTAGAGAACAAATGGATTTGTCAGTTAAAAATAGGAGAGGAGAGTTATTAAATGGAGAGTTAGAGGTATTGGGAAGATGGAGGGAATATTTTGAGGAATTATTAAATGTTGATGAAGATAGGGAAGCTGTGATTTCGTGTATAGGGCAAGGAGGAACAACATCTTGTAGGAGTGAGGAAGAGCCAGTTGTGAGTGTGGGGGAAGTTCGTGAGGCAGTAGGTAAAATGAAAGGGGGTAAGGCAGCCGGAATTGATGGGATAAAGATAGAAATGTTAAAAGCAGGTGGGGATATAGTTTTGGAGTGGTTGGTGCAATTATTTAATAAATGTATGGAAGAGGGTAAGGTACCTAGGGATTGGCAGAGAGCATGCATAGTTCCTTTGTATAAAGGCAAAGGGGATAAAAGAGAGTGCAAAAATTATAGGGGGATAAGTCTGTTGAGTATACCTGGCAAAGTGTATGGTAGAGTTATTATTGAAAAAATTAAGAGTAAGACGGAGAATAGGATAGCAGATGAACAAGGAGGCTTTAGGAAAGGTAGGGGGTGTGTGGACCAGGTGTTTACAGTGAAACATATAAGTGAACAGTATTTAGATAAGGCTAAAGAGGTCTTTGTGGCATTTATGGATTTGGAAAAGGCGTATGACAGGGTGGATAGGGGGGCAATGTGGCAGATGTTGCAGGTGTATGGTGTAGGAGGTAGGTTACTGAAAGCAGTGAAGAGTTTTTACGAGGACAGTGAGGCTCAAGTTAGAGTATGTAGGAAAGAGGGAAATTATTTCCCAGTAAAAGTAGGCCTTAGACAAGGATGTGTGATGTCACCGTGGTTGTTTAATATATTTATAGATGGAGTTGTAAGAGAAGTAAATGCGAGGGTCTTGGCAAGAGGCGTGGAGTTAAAAGATAAAGAATCACACATAAAGTGGGAGTTGTCACAGTTGCTCTTTGCTGATGACACTGTGCTCTTGGGAGATTCTGAAGAGAAGTTGCAGAGATTGGTGGATGAATTTGGTAGGGTGTGCAAAAGAAGAAAATTAAAAGTGAATACAGGAAAGAGTAAGGTTATGAGGATAACAAAAAGATTAGGTGATGAAAGATTGGATATCAGATTGGAGGGAGAGAGTATGGAGGAGGTGAATGTATTCAGATATTTGGGAGTGGACGTGTCAGCGGATGGGTCTATGAAAGATGAGGTGAATCATAGAATTGATGAGGGGAAAAGGGTGAGTGGTGCACTTAGGAGTCTGTGGAGACAAAGAAGTTTGTCCTTGGAGGCAAAGAGGGGAATGTATGAGAGTATAGTTTTACCAACGCTCTTATATGGGTGTGAAGCATGGGTGATGAATGTTGCAGCGAGGAGAAGGCTGGAGGCAGTGGAGATGTCATGTCTGAGGGCAATGTGTGGTGTGAATATAATGCAGAGAATTCGTAGTTTGGAAGTTAGGAGGAGGTGCGGGATTACCAAAACTGTTGTCCAGAGGGCTGAGGAAGGGTTGTTGAGGTGGTTCGGACATGTGGAGAGAATGGAGCGAAACAGAATAACTTCAAGAGTGTATCAGTCTGTAGTGGAAGGAAGGCGGGGTAGGGGTCGGCCTAGGAAAGGTTGGAGGGAGGGGGTAAAGGAGGTTTTGTGTGCGAGGGGCTTGGACTTCCAGCAGGCATGCGTGAGCGTGTTTGATAGGAGTGAATGGAGACAAATGGTTTTTAATACTTGACGTGCTGTTGGAGTGTGAGCAAAGTAACATTTATGAAGGGGTTCAGGGAAACCGGCAGGCTGGACTTGAGTCCTGGAGATGGGAAGTACAGTGCCTGCACTCTGAAGGAGGGGTGTTAATGTTGCAGTTTAAAAACTGTAGTGTAAAGCACCCTTCTGGCAAGATAGTGATGGAGTGAATGATGGTGAAAGTTTTTCTTTTTCGGGCCACCCTGCCTTGGTGGGAATCGGCCAGTGTGATAATAAAAAAAAATATATATATGTATATATATATATATATATATATATATATATATATATATATATATATATATATATATATATATATATATATATAATAATAATAATAATAATAATAATAATAATAATGTGGCGCCGTAACAGGCTTTCGTGGGTCTGCACAACTTGACGAGGCTGGACCTGAGTTACAACAAGCTGGAGGTTCTACCCGAGGACGTGTTAGAACCTCTGGTGTGTCTGCAGGAGCTGCTGCTGGGGTTCAACCCGCTGGTAACCCTCAATCCATCTCTGTTTACCCACAACACTGCTCTCACCAAGCTTGACCTGGCTGCCTTGAGACTCAACACTCTTCCCAACAACTTGTTCCTCAATATGATGTACGCAACTTCAGGTTTATTCTCCATGACGTCAATATTCTTAGTTTCTCTTAACTCCCATAAACATCCATGTCGGTATTTCACATACAGTTTGCAGGAAATTTTTCTGGCAGATTAGGTTAGGTTGTCCTCTGCCCATGAAAAATAACCAGTTGTAACATACCACAGCGAAAAAAAATATAAATATATGATAAAGGCGAACAGAAAACAGCCATCCACTGAGTGCCGTAGGCATAACTACGAATATGTCTGATTTTCACTGTTTAAAGTGCCTTAATCAGTCTCGTGCTTGACTCTTATAAACATAACGAAAGTTATAATCAGATGACCAAACGCTCCAGCTGCGGGTCATCCTATGACTAAGACCCGTGTCAGGAAACACTTGTCCCTACCTAACCTAACCTGTTTGTCTTTACAACAGTGAAATGATGACTGTGATTTAGAGAGCGTGTTGCGCTGGTAGTCCAGCGCTAGATCGTTTGGTTGATCGCCGGGTTGGGCAAGTCGCTCTACACCTACTGTCCTTAATTAAGTCAGTAACTAGGTCTCTGTTAGTCAACAGCTGTGAGTCGCATTCTGAGCAGGGAGAAGCATGTGGGCTAGTAGTAGTAGTGTATATAGCGAATGGACAATGAGAGGTAGTCAAATTTGATCTGAGCAAGGGAGGATATTGTAATAATTTTGTAGAATTACCGACAATGTGTTACGTAAAAAGGCACCTAAGCAACTAAGATACATTTTAATGTGGCAACGTTTCTCTCTATAGAAAGTCTGTCAAGCCGTTACAAACAAGACAGGGACCTCACTCTAATACCTACATATACGCTCAGTGTCCCTGTATTGTTGGTAACGGCTTTCTATAGAGCGAAACGTTGCCACAATAAAATGTCACATTAGTTGCACGTGTCCCTTTACCTAACAAGGGAAGGATATGTAGATGAATGGTTCAGAGAACCGACAAGTTGATAAATTAGACAAATGTGCAACACTCGGGTACCTTTATTGACGAAACGTTTCGCCACACAGTGGCTTCATCAGTCCATACAAAGGAGAGCGTTGAAGAACAGGAGGAGTTTGAGGTAATCAGTCCCTCAGCCTTGAGTCGATGTGGTCAGTCTATCAATCTTGAAAAGAAGAATCAAGGAAAGGATAGCTTCTCTGCCTTCATATAACATCTAGCTGCTCCTCCTTCGAAGATGACACAACAGTAGTCAGGGTATAATGACGTGTCACGCTGGACGTGACCCATAGTAGTAATTATGGTGTAACGATTATCGTGTCACGTGTATCGTTACACTCCAGGTGTGTAGTCCTTCCAGGAGACTGGAGGTAATACTCAGCAGTAATCAGTGTACTGATACACACGTGTCACGCAGGATCCTGGAGGACAGGACACATAGCAGAAAAGCGTGTATTGATATGTGTCCAAAGGGAGCTTGTGGGTGATACACAGCTGTAGTTATGGTGTACTGATACTCATGTGTCCCGCAGGAACCTGGAGGAGGTGTCGCTGGCACAAAACAACATGACGGTGGTACCCACCAAAGCTCTCTACCCCGTCAGATACACACTCACCCGTCTGGACCTCTCAGGCAACCCATTCCAGGTAGCTACCAACATGTAAACAACTTCAATTAGTAATATTATTATTATTAGTGTTTCTATTATTACCAATCATATTTTATTAGTGTTGCTATTATTATTATTATTATTATTTTGGGAAAGGGTTAAAACCATAAGTTTAACAAAGTTAATTAGATTTAATCTGAAGGGGAAGACAACCAATTCTTCGAATCCAGAGTCTTTGACCAGCATCCAGACGGAAGGTTGGGTCCCAGTGCCGCCTGCCCCTCTCACAAGTGTGTGTGATGGGAGTATTTACATCCCATATGAGGGTATCCATACTCTAATCAGTGACACACAGATGCACTGGGGCTTCAGACTTTCGTGTACATATGTGACCTGACTAAATCTTCACTACACACCCACGCTCAGCGTGTTGGGTCTTTTGCGATTTCATGTATAACGTCATAATTTAGGTGAAATCTCAGCCTTATAAGTATTCTGTTTTATTATTTTTACTGTTCCTTGATAATACGAGAAATCATGAGAGCACTTTCAATTTCACTGTTTTTACACTATGGTTATTTTGCATATCGTGATATCACCTGTTTATTGTGATCTTACTGCATGTTTATATACGTGAAATATATTATTATTATTTACCCTCCTACGTGCTGCAAATATACCTCTCCTTCATTATATATAGTATATATATATATATATATATATATATATATATATATATATATATATATATATATATATATATATATATATATATATATTATGATCACGTTTTTCATCTAATAATACTTATCATTTTATCTAACACCAGTTCATAATGCTATCACGAGTGCTTGAAGACATACAATTCCCACAATGCTGTAGCTTCCCTGGTGTCTAGCTCCTGGACCTAAACCTTCATATAGTATAACAAGTCACAGTATAACTTGTTACTGGCTCACGTTAGACCCAAACATCGTCATTATGCTCCTCTCCTAAGTGCGGGTTATTTGTGTATTGTATATGAAAATAGTACACAATACCTACACAGTAGGCTTCTTTAGTCGAGTACAGAAGAGTAAGCAGAAAGTAGTAGAGATGTGAAGACGATGTAATCAGTCCCTCAGCCTGGAGAAGAATTTTGCTTCATAGTCCGAAACAACGTTCCAGTTTTGCTGCATAGTCAAACTCTTCTCCAGGCTGAGGGACTGACCACCTCAAAACTACGCCTTCAAGGCTGATGGACTGATTACATCATCTTTACATCTCTACTGCTTCTGGCAACCCATCTGTACTTGATAAATTAGACACATGCGCAAATCTTGGGTATCTTTATTGAGGAAACGTTTCGCCAAACAGTGGCTTCATCAGCCCATACAAAGGAGAATCTTGAAGAACAAGAGGAGAATGAGGTAATCAGTCCCTCAACCTTGAGTCGATGTGGTCAGTCCATCAATCTCGAATAGAATACGGCATACATGCGGAGAAGCAGCTTATAAACCGTTGGCAGGAGAGGTGCAGCAGTCATAGGTGGTGTCACATTTGTTCAATGTGGAAGTAGGTCGTGCCCAAGAATTAGGCAAGCGAAGAATTCCTAAGTATTAAGATCCCAAGAAGTTGCAGTGTCTGACAGGTTTGTAGATGAATCGTTCACAGAACCACTTATAAGCTCCTTCTCTGCACATATGCCGTATTCTATTCAAGATTGATGGACTAGCCACATCGACTCAAGGTTGAGGGACTGATTACCTCATTCTCCTCCTGTTCTTCAAGATTCTCCTTTGTATGGGCTGATGAAGCCACTGTGTGGCGAAACGTTTCCTCAATAAAGATACCCAAGATTTGCACATGTGTCTAATTTATCAACGTGTCGGTTCTGTGAACCATTCATCTTCATCTGTACTTAACTGCAGAAGCCTGCTGTGTAGGCGAAACGTTTCGAAATAAAGATACCTAACTGTTGCACTTGTTTGTGTATTGTTCCAGCCACGGTACTGTAAATTTTTATTCTTCCTGGTGTCTAACTCCTGGCCCGAAGGCAACCTTCACCTGGCTCCGTCAAAGTGGATAATTGATACACCTATGCAGCACTTGTTGTGGAAACGTTTCGCTTCTTCAGTCCAATACAGAGAGGAGCAGTTGAAGATGAGTTCGAGGTAATCAGTCCCTCAGGCTGTAGATGTGTTCAGTCCATCAGTCTTGATAAAAGTGCCTAAGTGTGGGTGAAAATTTGTAAATATAGGGTCGCATTATCAACAACGTTTCACCCACAATTAGCTACTTTTATCAAGACTGATGGACTGAACACATTATCTCCAGGCTGAGGGACTGATTACCTCAAACTTCTCATCTTCAACCGTTCTTCTCTGTATTGGACTAAAGAAGCCACTGGCTGGCGTAAACCTTCCACAATAAAGATACGTAAATGTTGCACAAGGGTCTCAGTCATCAACTTGTCGATTTTTTAAACCGACAGGTTGATGATTGTACTGAGTATTGTATTTATACAATATTGTATTGTATTTATACAATACTGCACTGTATTTATACAAGTATTGTATTTATACAATATTGTATTGTATTTATACAATATTGTATTGTAGTTATACAATGCTCTCAATTTTTTTTATATTATCAAGCATATCCGACTTACATGTTGACATGCTGTCAGGAAGCCGGACCTCTACCTCAGAATATTAACATGACACGTCAGGCAGTTGGATTCACTCTAACCTTGGGTTGATCCCCAGAGAGAAGGTCACTTTTAGTGATAGTTATTCCAGTATTTCTAAGGAAGTGCCTTGATGTTTGGGTCAGATCTGCTTACCTCCCTTATCCAAGAAGTGTATGACACCTACTTACCTGGAGGGTGTTCCGGGGGTACCTGTTTAGCGTTTCCTATTATAACTATTATTCTACTACTACCACCACCACTAATAATAATAATAATAATAAAACTATTATTATTATTACAGCTGAATAAAATACCAGTGTTTCCACTCCTCAATTTTTTTTCTGATACTAGTATACTAAACATTAGGGAAATTAGGAGCATTGACATATTAATATACTTAGAGAAGCTGAATTAGGAACCCCATATGGAGGTGTCCTCATTCCTACCTTATTCGATATTATAATTAATGTCTTACTACATGCTTCGCCTAGCCAGCCCGATCATTGTATGATCAGCTTTGTTGATGACATATTGCTTCACACCACCGGATCCTCCAACGCCCAAAACATCCTCAACCAGTTGCATGATGGGTCCAGTTGCATGATGGGTCCAGTTGCATGATGGGTCCAGTTGCATGATGGGTCCAGTTGCATGATGGGTCCAGTTGCATAATGGGTCCAGTTGCATGATGGGTCCAGTTGCATTATGGGTCTCGGCTAGAATATGTAACTAGATACAAGTATCTAGGTTTTAATGTGCAACTCCTTGGACTTGTAACAAGACTATCATTGGTTAATTATGCCGCGCCAGTACTTGCTCTTTTGTCAGACTGGAAGCTTGGAGAGCTGTAAAAATTACAGAATGAAGCAATGAGGATCAACCCAGAATTTTATTATTACGAGGGCATCATAGGATGCCCTCGTAGTGCTAAAATTCTAAACATGTGGAAAGAACTTGATATTCCAAGCATCAGAGATCGTGTCACTGAAAGATATGTCCTCATCTGGGTCAATATGCGGAGGCTAGCCCATTTAAACCCTTGCTCAGAAGCCCTCCAAACTTTCCTCAGCACTGGTGAACACCCCTCCAGATAAATCGTAAAAACTGGGACTGACCTCCGCATGACCAAATACATGATCTCTGTGGAATAAGGCAACAGCAACCCTTACCCGCTCCATGGGAAATTACCCTATTACAAACCATTATCCATCCTCTTTCCCAAAGAAATTTCTTAAGTTTAGCTTCACCTTGAAGCCAAGCAGGATGCTTTAAGTTGTAGTAATGACTTAGTTACAAAGCACACTCTTTCACAAATTATGTTTTGTTCACCACTCCACGGGTGCAGCTGGTAGTACTGTTGTCACAGAGTTACGGTTCTCATATAGAAATTAGAGCAGGCATCATTAACTGTGTCTCTACCCATCAGACAACTGTTTGTCATACTCCTTCACTCGCATGACTCCATGTATCACAGGTTGACACTAATTGTAACTGATTCTTTATCCTTAAAAATGTAACTCATTTAGTTACTAGAACTTTGGGACCCGGTCCCTAGGCCCATTATATGCCTCTGTAATCTTTTGACTACCCCCCACACCATGGATATGTCATGTATAATAATGATATTAATCTATCTTAGTTATAAACTTTATACAGGTTTCTTAATATGGTATGCTATATTTTTCCCCTATTGTATGCCGGCAGTAGCCGGAGGTAGTAGACGGTTGGGAGAGGGCCTTCCGCTTTACTATCTTGCATTAAATTTCAAAATAATAGTGGTTAACAGCCACGTCCTGGGCCCTAAAATTCTCTACTGGCTGTTTTTCCCACGTACTCATGTGAACCAGACGACATAAGTCACTTGACTTTTCTGGGTTATCCTAGGTAATTTACACTATGTATGATAGCTGTGCTGGTGTGTAAGTGTGCCTAAATAAACTTATTTGGTGTGTTTCATGTTGGGGATGATGGCGGAGGGTGGAACCTCCACCACTCCTAGTGTTAAGTGATCATTCAGCCTCACACTGTGTTTAATACACACACTCGGCACTGTTACTACACTTACCACCTACAGTTACTACACTCACCACTACACTCACCACCTACAGTTACTACACTCACCACTACACACCACAGACAGTTACCACACTCACCACTACACTCACCACAGACAGTTACTACACTCACCACTACAATAACCACAGACAGTTACTACACTCACCACTACATTCACCACAGACAGTTACCACACTCACCACTACACACCACAGACAGTTACCACACTCACCACTACACTCACCACAGACAGTTACTACACTCACCACTACACTCACCACAGACAGTTACCACACACCACCTACAGTTACTACACTCACCACTACACTCACTACAGTTACCACACACCACCTACAGTTACTACACTCACCACTACACTCACTACAGACAGTTACCACACTCACCACCTACAGTTTCTACACTCACCACTACACTCACTACAGACAGTTACCACACTCACCACCTACAGTTTCTACACTCACCACTACACTCACTACAGACAGTTACCACACACACCACCTACAGTTACTACACTCACCACTACACTCACTACAGACAGTTACCACACTCACCACCTACAGTTTCTACACTACACTCACCACAGACAGTTACTACACTCACCACTACACTCACCACAGACAGTTACTACACTCACCACTACACTCACCACTACACTCACCACAGACAGTTACTACACTCACCACTACATTCACCACAGACAGTTACCACACTCACCACCTACAGTTTCTACACTCACCACTACACTCACTACAGACAGTTACCACACTCACCACCTACAGTTTCTACACTCACCACTACACTCACTACAGACAGTTACCACACACACCACCTACAGTTACTACACTCACCACTACACTCACTACAGACAGTTACCACACACACCACCTACAGTTTCTACACTCACCACTACACTCACTACAGACAGTTACCACACACACCACCTACAGTTACTACACTCACCACTACACTCACTACAGACAGTTACCACACTCACCACCTACAGTTACTACACTCACCACTACACTCACTAGAGACGGTTACTACACTCACCACTAAGTATGGTTCTTACAGTCGCTGGGAGCATACAGTTTCTACAAGCAACACAACCTAAGGACCATCATCCTAGAAAGACTACTCCACCTGGAGACCATTGAAGCCTACGCCTTTGGAGACCTACACAGCCTGGAGACCGTGGTCTTCCGCTACATGCCTAGGATCAAGTACATCGACCCTAAAGTTAGTATTACGGGAAGTAGTTATATTTTTGTAACGTGAATATATTGCCTAGGATCTAGTTCTGTCGACTCCAGATTTAGTATTTATGAATTTATTATTTACATAAAATATAATGGAATGTATTGCTTTTGGATCTAGTTTTATCGACCTTAAATTTAGCTCACACACTAATGTCGGGGGTCGATCCCCGGCACGGGTGGAAACATTAGAATGTGTTTCCTTAAGACACCTGCTGTCCAGGCTTATCATACTTACATATGATAAGCCTGAAATGCTGGCTCATCATACATGATTTTTCCACGTATGATAAACCTGTACATAACGTAACCCTGTATGCCAAGGAAACTAAACCTGGCTTCCTTATATGCTGCCTCAGCCATTAATGATTAAGTTCAGATGTGACATACTCAAAACATTTTATGGGTAAAAATACCACACCATTTGAAAAAGTGGAAAAATTTGACATCTACACACTTCAGTCTCAATAAAAATCCTAACTTGCTTGTAAATAGAGTACAACAGTGGAATTTTGAAGTAGGTCAGAAGAGGCTGTGCCCGAAATGTTTAATATATTGTATATTATTTTTTGAGCGGGTGTTATCATGCTCTTGTCATTGCTAGGTGATGGTTTAGCATTTAATACGATATGGTTAGGTTAGGTAAGGTTCGTCAGGAAACAGGACAAATGTTTCCTGACGCGGGTCTTAGTCAGATGATGACCCGCCTTTGGAGCTTTTGGTCATCTGACCGAGGCCTTCCGCTGGCTTACCGGTCCACCCCTTTAAAAATTATGGTCATTTATAACCTTCCAAAAATAAAAAGGAAGAAAAAAGTGATGTATGATATGATTGTAACACTTAGGGTATGATGGTGGTTGACGGTAGATCATTGTATTCGCAAATGGCTAATTATTGTATTATTTTATTTTTTTATATCATGTATTGTGTCTTTTTTTTTTTTAATTAATATGTATGGTGAGGGTTTACAATTTTTTCTTTCTGTAAGGCTAGGCACTCAATACAATGATTGCTGTTTATGATGTGGACGGATCTTGTTAATGTAATTTGACTACAGGAAATTCTTTATAACCAGTGTTAGAAATCAAACTGTTCCATATTTATATAAATTGTGAGTTCATTACCTTTGTAAATTGTGAATTCATTACCTCTGTAACTTGCTCAGCTATCAAAACTTTGAGGCCCAGTCCCTGGACCCATTATGTACCTCTGTAATCTTTTGACTACCGCCCACAGGATGGGTATGGGGTATATAATAAACATTAAACTAACTAACTAACTAACTCCATATTTATATAATGTACTTACTGCACTTGCAGTTTGTTTTGTAAGTCGTGAGGCAGTTATAACCTTTACCATTTTAAGTTTTGGGAACAGATGTATCATTGTAGTTTATGCTTCATATTCTTACGTGTTGTAAGATTCATACTTTTGGATAGCATTATAGATGTGTTAGGGTTAACTTAATTTATTTTGCACTCTTGTGGGTCTGATTTTATGTTGTACTTTTCAGATAGGGGGAGGTTCTGTCTAGGGAAGGGGGGGTTCCGTCTGGGGAAGGGGGGTTCTGTCTGGGGAAGGGGGGGTTTCTGTCTGGGGAAGGGGGGTTCTGTCTGGGGGGGGGGTTCTGTCTGGGGAAGGGGGGGTTCTGTCTGGGGAAGGGGGGGTTCTGTCTGGGGAAGGGGGGGTTCTGTCTAGGGAAGGGGGGGTTCTGTCTGGGGAAGAGGGGGTTCTGTCTGGGGAAGGGGGGGTTCTGTCTGGGGAAGGGGGGGTTCTGTCTGGGGAAGAGGGGGTTCTGTCTGGGGAAGGGGGGGGGTTCTGTCTGGGGAAGAGGGGGTTCTGTCTGGGGAAGAGGGGGTTCTGTCTGGGGAAGGGGGGGTTCTGTCTGGGGAAGGGGGGTTCTGTCTGGGGAAGGTGGGGTTCTGTCTGGGGAAGGTGGGGTTCTGTCTGGGGAAGGGGGGTTCTGTCTGGGGAAGGGGGGGGGGTTCTGTCTGGGGAAGGGGGGGTTCTGTCTGGGGAAGGGGGGGTTCTGTCTGGGGAAGGAGGGGTTTAGTTTGCAGAGTTACGGTATGTAACATACTGTACTCTTTTGAGTTAGTACCTTATGACGTTAAGTCATAGTACAGAATATCTGGTTTTACTGTTGATGTAGTTAGTACGGAAGTTTGTATCAATTCTCTCCTTAATTTGGTTACTGTTTGTGTTTTCATTAGCTAATGTTTGTTACATGATGTATAATTATTTATATTTGTATGTGGTATTATATGGCCATGGAAAGTTTATTACATCTGTTGACAGATAAGGCCTGTTTTTTTTTATGTGCTGTGATGTACTTTTTAAATAAAATATTGTATAGGCTTTCCAATATTGTGTATTTTTGAACAATGATTTGAAACAAAAATTAATAATAATAATTATTATTACTAATATTACTATTTTTATTACTACTACTAATAATAATAATCGTGACACTGAGCGGTCAATAGGCTTTCCACGAGATGGCGGTTGACACCGAGACTGAAGGTGGTGTGGACAGGGCGCTCACTGTGGAAGACTTCACCTTCTCATTCTCCGTCCTGGCGACGCTGCCGGAGGAGCTGCTTCCCTGGCAGCACCTCCGTCAGGCCCGCCTAGAGTACAACCACTGGAACTGTGACTGCCAAATGAAGTGGGTGAAGACCTCCCCTCTAATGGACCTTGTGGACAACCGTATGGTGTAAGTGATAACCGATTTTTAACTACTGTTATTATTATGTATCTATTGGGAAAGCGCTGAATCCATAGGAGTCATACGGCGCTTGGAAAATGAGATGTAATTAGCTTTGATACGGGGAAGGGGAGGGTTGCTCTATTCTCTTAGATCAAGAAATATTCGCCGGCATCAAGTCACCCCCTCTTCAGGGGTTATTTTGAAAGATTTTATGCTGAATTACTTAGAAAAAATGCACAAAATATGAAACAGTTTCTGGAGAATATGTCATAATATCGTGGCTGGAAGAATTCATAACTGACCTATAAATTAGAAATTGAAAGGCGACGACGTTTCGGTCCGTGGGGCCGTACTTGCGTCCTTAGCAGATGGTGAAATACAATCCAGTGGAACTTCATTTCTTTTCTGAATTATACAAAATGTAGTTTATATGTAATAAAATATTTTTAAGCACAAAAGAAAGCCATACCCCCGGCCGGGATTGAACCCGCGGTCATAGAGTCTCAAAACTCCAGCCCGTCGCGCTAACCACTAGACCAGCTAGCCACAATAAGATTCATCCAACTAGGTATATTTCTACACCATAGGAAGGTTAGCACAGGCACCTCTGTGACCACAAATGCAAGTTTTTACAGACGAATCTCCAGCTAGCGTGGCCGTGACGAACTCTAGCTCAAGTCCCTTCACTGCCGTCAACATGACTTAAGAAATCGTAATGACACGATTGCTGGAGATTCGTCTGTAAAAACTTGCATTTGTGGTCACAGAGGTGCCTGTGCTAACCTTCCTATGGTGTAGAAATATACCTAGTTGGATGAATCTTATTGTGGCTAGCTGGTCTAGTGGTTAGCGCGACGGGCTGGAGTTTTGAGACTCTATGACCGCGGGTTCAATCCCGGCCGGGGGTATGGTTTATTTGCAATCGTGTCATTACGATTTCTTAAGTCAAAAGAAAACCACTAGTATGCTGTGCATTTCGGGAAGAATTTTTGGTTTAAACAATTCATATTGCTGTTATTAAAACGAAATTGTTGGTGTGTGCAGGTGTTCCAAGCCCAAGAGACTGCGAGGCCACCGTCTGAAATATATCAAGGAGGAAGACTTGAACTGCGACCCAGAGCCCATATCACAGGCCAGGTAAGTATAACATCCTCTTCCCCTTCATTTTTATTCAGTTATATATAGTGGTTTAAAAAGACACGTGAACAAACACTAGGATATATTATTAGAAAATGTTTCGGTCCTGGGACCTTGATCACTTCACTTAGATGTGATCAAGATCCCAGGACCGAAAAGTTTTCTAATAAATATGTCCTAGTGTTTGCTTATGCGTTTTTTTGAGCCTACCTGTCAATAGCTATTACCAAGGTTTATACCATCATGTATAGCCATCAAATAGTTGGTTAGCTTTTCCTAATGTTCTCTTTGACACTGTGCCCACAGGTACCATTGTATAAGCTCTAGTGTGACTACTGACCCTTATGCTGAGCACTATTGTGATAAAAAGGCCTCTGTTTCTAGCACTGTTGTATCCATATGCCCGCTTTTAAACACTACTGCGACTACATTCCTTATGTGTAGAACTTTGTTGTTTATACAGCACTTTCGACGACAATGCCCAAGAATACCTTTGTTTGGCACTATTTTTGTCCACGGGTACCTCTGAATACAGCTATCATGTCCAGTGTTATCTGTTCAATAGTATTGTGTCCCAAATCTCCTGTCAGCGCCATTGTGATTACATATCTTGTCTAGCTCTATTATGCGCCGATCCATTTGACGAATATTTTAACATGTCTGTCTGACACATTAATCCTGTCTGGCACACACTAGTCCCGTCTGACACATACGTTAGTTCTGTCTGATATATTCACTTGTCCTTTTGTCTGACACCAGTTCTTCTGACACATACACTGGTCCTTCTGTTTGACACATACACTAGTTCTACTGACACACTGGTCCTTCTGTCTGACACATACACTGCTTCTGACGCATATACTGGTCCTTCTGTCTGACACATACTGGTCCTTCTGTCTGACATACACTTGTCAGTCTGACAAATACACCAGTTCTTTTGTCTGACAGTGTCTCTAAGTATATCTACAAGTTCCGCTAAAGCTTCATATCAACAAGTGACTTAGATGCAGTGGTACCCAGACATCCTTCAGTTTCCTGTCCATCAGTCACCGTTGTATCCGCACGGCTCAGGTCCAATAATTCACAGATCCAACAATTCACAAGTCCCTATTACCTCTCTATACGCACAAATCCTTCACAGGTCCTTCAGTGTCCTATCCATCAAAGGCCATTTTTTTTATATTTTTATTTAAAACATAGAACAAATACAATAGTGTATAAGAGTATAAAATTAAAAACCATACTAGATATTGCAAAACCTCTAGTACACAATCCCAGTACAGAAAATAACCACCCTAGATAATGGCCAAATTACAACCATATACATAACCCACAACACATCCTACAAAACCCTCCTTTTACATTAATCATTATTGCCAGTGCAGAAACACAGCTGACACTTCTCCCCCCCCCCTTAACATATGTACAGTCCCCGTTCTAAATAACATACATTAATTATCCTAATTAATGGTCATACCCTGACCTCATCAAAACCTTAATGAGTATTCACCAAGAGTTCTTAGTGCATGAACAACAAGACACAAAAACATAAATTTACAACTAAAACAGATACGAAACATTACATTCCTATACACATACACCGTAAAAAGTAGAAGTAATATACACCACCAATATAATATCAGTTATTAATGTTGACAATCATGAAATACAAACTTTCAAAACAACATTGCATAACGTGAAGTTCACGCACAAAATGCAAGATAATACACCACATGCTACATAGCGGAACAATACTAGCCTATGTACATATTTTAAAGAATCCAAGACTACGACATGAATAAGTATTATCCAAATGGTCTATCATAATTTTAGTAAGTTAACAACACTAAACTCCTTATAACATCTATCACGCCACACACAAACTTACCAAAACGAAACACACATTCCACAAGACTATACTATCACTGTGCCTTCTAACACGTGCCTATCTAGTATTACATACAAATATATATATACAAAAATATTAATTTAGAGAACTAATCCTCATCCACACATGTTTACATAATAGGTAATACTTCAAACTGATGCAGGAACACGTTACAAAATGGCAAAAAAAAAAAAATAACTCAGTGCTTCAAGGAACCATAGTGAAAGGAATACACTCTCAAGAAAGGTTAAAATTCAATTGCAAGAACAGTACAAGCGGAATATAATACGCTACCAAAGAATATACATGTTACATAATTTATAGGTTATATATTAATAAATGTGATATATTTAAACTGCTATTTACACTTTCCCCATCAAGGGAACTAAGCAAAACTAATCTTTCACAACCTCTCATCTAGTCCCACACGAGTACCTCCAATCACACCCAATCACCCATCACTGCACACCCAAGGAGGTGAGCCCGTTGAATACCCCTGAACCCCCCTCCCCTTTTACCAACCTACTCACTCCGGCAGTTAAAGCCCCTTATAACTCCAATAAATTCCCTATTGTTAGTCCTCTATAACCCTCAGAAAAAACCTCCTCCCACCTTTTTCCAAAAATGTCTCTATTGCGACACAAAGTTCGATAAAACGTCGCCGCCAGAGTCCTCAGCACATCCCCACCCTCCTTCTCCCTCATACCCCACAAAACATATATGTAGTCCACGATTACATATGCTAAACCCCTTACCACACCCTCATCCACACCACTCATATCAAGACTCAACGCTCGCAATACCGACACACGTTGACCCCCCCACCCTCACCACTACCTTATTCATCCATACCCTGATGCACTCCAAACCCTCACAAAAATAGACAACATGATACGCATTCTCTTCCCCACTGCATCTGCCACACCCCCACCCTCGATAACCCTCCTATCTCGGAGCATCGCTCCCGTTGGCAAAATCCCATTCAGGAAACGATACATAACCTCACGCGTCCTAGGTCGTATCCTTCATTTACTAAATCTTCGCCATATTACATCCCATGCATACATGGGGTAGATCCCCTCAACAGGCGCCACTACATGTCCCTCTAACAATTTACACAAAGTTCCCACCTTTACTTTTTCCGGTTCCCTGGCTAGCACTAAGGCATGTAACACTGTTTCACATTCCTTCATTTCTGCCCCTCCATACCATTTCCTCAGGTGAGCATGTACCTTATCTAGCTGACCCCCCCTCCATCCACCTGCACTCATCACTTCCCTCTTAATAAACACACATTTCACATGCTTTCTCAAGTCCAACAAACCCAACCCTCCCCTACATACCGGCAATGTCACTACCTCCCTTTGCAACCAGTTGCACCTTGAACCCCACAAAAATTTGAACACCATTCTAAGAATACTCGTGATCGCCGTTCCTGTTAATGGCATCATAGCCGAAACAAACCAGACTTTACTATATAGTAATACATTGATGACAATTGCACGTTGCCTAAGGGCTAAATGGTGAGGTCGCAGCATTCCCAATCGTCGCTGCACCTGTTCCACCATCCTATTCGAATTGTTAACCCTGGCAGCACTCAGGTCAGCCTCATACATAACACCGCAGATTTTCAGACTCCCGGTCCGCCGCTGCACAACATCGCATCCCCATTCTAATCTCCCTGCCCACTCCATTATCATTGACTTCTCCAGATTTACCTTCATCCCAGTAGCTCTCTCAAAATTCTGTACAACTTCCCCCAAAAGTCCTAACCGTGTCTCCTCACTCACCAAAATAGTTGTATCATCAACATAGCCCACCAAACCAGGCCAAGGCTTCTGCTCACCATCCCTCCCCCCTGTCCTTAGACGATCCTCCACCATCCTATAAAAGGGATCCTGAACACATGCAAACAATAGTTGTGATAATGGACATCCCTGCCGAAGACCCCGCTCCATGTTGACTCCCTCCCCCACACACCCATTGATTTGCACCCGTACCTACGCATTTGAGTACAACGTACCCACCCACCCCACTATTTCTTCGCCAAACCCCTGTCGTAGGAGAATATCCCTCAAAGCCTTTCTTTCCACCCTGTCATAAGCCCCTTGCCAATCCAACACCACCACGCCCCTCTTTCCCTTTCCATGTCCTCCAGGAACCCCTTTATGATCCCGTGGCCCTCGCCCATCGACCCACCAGGTAACCCAAACTGAGACTCAAACACGACCCTCCCCACAACACATTTAAGCCGATTCCCAAGAATTTTTGCGAACAATTTATAATCAGCACAAAGCAACGAAATGGCTCGGTAATCCCGAAGGGTACTCTGCTGTTTACCCTTCAGGACCAACACCACCACCGCCGTTGCCTGCGATTCTCCCATCTTACCACCTTCTTTCATGGCATTCATTAACCCTACTAGGAAACCCCTAAGCAGACCCCAGTGCTGTACATAAAATTCGCTTGGTAAACCATCGATCCCGGGTGCCTTTCCCTTCCTCATGTCCACAAGGGCTCTCCATATTTTCTCCTCCTCAATGACCCCACCCAGTGCCTCCCGATCACTCCTCCCCAGTTTGCACGGCACATACTCACATACATACCTGCCCAAGAACCTCTCCATCCACCCTACTACTTTTCCCGTATTCCTCAAACCATCTATCTGCATATGCACTCATCCCCGTGGTTTCCCTTAATACCTGACCCTCTCTAAAACCCCCCACCGAAGAAATGACTTGCAATCCCGGTATTGTAGTCGTTCGCTGTCATACCTTCTGTCCTCGCAGCACACAAGCCGATGGCTTGTCGCCCCAGAGTACTTCATCCAACCCCGCCTGTACCCGTACCGCCGCAAACCGTTCTTCTTGCAAATCCCTTATCCTTTCCTTCAACATGTGTATATCCTCCACTGGGTACACCCCGGCCACCGCCCCCCCTCGTAACAATCCCGTAATCTAGATTCTAAATAATTTGACAAACCATACCGCAATTGATTATTGCGTTTGCCCTCCCTCATGTAAAATTGACGTATTCTTACCTTAGCCACACTATCCCACCATCCTACCACATCCTCAGTCCTGTCTGCACAGAGCTGTTCCCAAAATACTGCAAAACCTTCCACTCCCTCCCTATCCCCCAAAACCATCGTGCTCAGTTTCCAGTAACTTCCCTGCCTAAGAGCCAAAGCATCCCACCCCACCTCCACTAATACCGCCCTATGATTGGAAGACACCATCTCAATAGTTTTAAAAGACTCTACCGAAACCCTCTGTGATAAATATAACCTGTCCAAACGAGCCGCATATCCCAGTCTTATAAACGTATGTTCCACCTCCCACAAACCTCCCCTGAAAGCATCACATAACTGAAGATCTCTAAGCAGGCCCCCCAAGACTGAGGAAAAATATCCCGCTCCTCTGGGTTCCACGTCTGCCCTCTTAACTACACAATTCCAATCCCCCCCCACAATCGCCACAGCTGGTAACGTGCGTAGGTAGTACACAAGCTCCTCCCGCACAAAATCCATCTTCACTTTCACGTCACTTTCAGCTGGGGCATACACTCACACAAACGCCACTCTCTCTCCCATCCACCATCCTTCCACACGTAATACTCTCCCCCCTCTTTCCTGTGCAATACAAATGGGCTCGCCTCCTTGATCAACACACCCACTCCTCCTTTTAAACGCTCAGACGGCAACACATAAGCCTGATACCCAGGCACCACTAATTCACGACCAAGCTTAAAATTGTGCTCCTGCACAAAAGCTATGTCAACCTTGTACCTATTCAAAAACATCCTGAAGCACTCACGTTTAACACCATTACACAGACCATTAATATTTATTGTTACACACCTGAGGCCGGTTTAAGGTTTCCCTCCCCGCCTCGTGTCAAGACTCTTCCCTTTCAGACCATTCCCCTGGGCTTTGCCTTTGCCACATACTCCACCCTCCTTCCCAACCATCCCCCCCCCTTCTGTTGTGGCCCTCTCGTAGAATCACTCTGGGTACCATAACCCCATGTCTTTTTCCCTGGCCTTTGCGCTGGCGTCAGAACATCGTCCGAATCTGACGCTGCTGCCCTTTTCCTTGTAGCTCCCTCAGTTTCCATATCTGAGTCCTGGGAGCCAGCACAATGAACTTCTACCTCTACCACCCTTAGACAAAAAGAATGCAGATGTAATATATACAGACTTTGCAAAAGCCTTAGACAAGTGTGACCATGGTGTAATAGCGCACAAAATGCATGCTAAAGGAATAACAGGAAAAGTCGGTCGATGGATCTATAATTTCCTCACTAACAGAACACAAAGAGTAGTAGTCAACAGAGTAAAGTCCGAGGCAGCCACGGTGAAAAGCTCTGTTCCACAAGGCACAGTACTCGCTCCCATCTTGTTCCTCATCCTCATATCTGACATAGACAAGGATGTCAGCCACAGCACCGTGTCTTCCTTTGCAGATGACACCCGAATCTGCATGACAGTGTCTTCCATTGCAGACACTGCAAGGCTCCAGGCAGACATCAACCAAATCTTTCAGTGGGCTGCAGAAAACAATATGAAGTTCAACGATGAGAAATTTCAATTACTCAGATATGGTAAACACGAGGAAATTAAATCTTCATCAGAGTACAAAACAAATTCTGGCCACAAAATAGAGCGTAACACCAACATCAAAGACCTGGGAGTGATCATGTCGAAGGATCTCACCTTCAAGGACCATAACATTGTATCAACCACATCTGCTAGAAAAATGACAGGATGGATAATGAGAACCTTCAAAACTAGGGATGCCAAGCCCATGATGACACTCTTCAGGTCACTTGTTCTATCTAGGCTGGAATATTGCTGCACACTAACAGCACCTTTCAAGGCAGGTGAAATTGCTGACCTAGAAAATGTACAGAGAACCTTCACGGCGCGCATAACAGAGATAAAACACCTCAATTACTGGGAGTGCTTGAGGTTCCTGAACCTGTATTCCCTGGAATGCAGGCAGGAGAGATACATGATTATATACACCTGGAAAATCCTAGAGGGACTAGTACCGAACTTGCACACGAAAATCACTCACTACGAAAGCAAAAGACTTGGCAGACGATGCAACATCCCCCCAATGAAAAGCAGGGGTGTCTAGCACGTTAAGAGACCATACAATAAGTGTCAGGGGCCCGAGACTGTTCAACTGCCTCCCAGCATACATAAGGGGGATTACCAACAGACATCTGGCAGTCTTCAAGCTGGCACTGGACAAGCACCTAAAGTCGGTTCCTGACCAGCCGGGCTGTGGCTCGTACATTGGTTTGCGTGCAGCCAGCAGTAACAGCCTGGTTGATCAGGCTCTGATCCACCAGGAGGCCTGGTCACAGACCGGGCCGCGGGGGCGTTGACCCCCGGAACTCTCTCCAGGTAAACTCCAGGTAATCCACCTCCATGTCCTTCCATGGCACTCGCACTGTCCATCACAGGTGCCACCTGATCCTTCCCCCCTTCCTCCCCCGCACATACCTTCTGCCCTGATCTCAGGTTCCTGCTCGCTGTGACTCTCCACCTCCGTAGACTGTAACATAGCCTGTATCACCGTCTCCAACTCCTCAATAGCTTGCACTGCTGTGCCCACCTGCACCTCCTCACTTGACACCGTACTGTTGATGGGCCAGGTGATTCATGGATCACCACTTCTTCCGATTCCACAGGAGCCACCACCTCTTCACTCCACAAGCGACCACGCCCTCCTCCTTGCCCCTGTTCTTCCTTAGGCATCGGTTTCTCATGCGCAGGTGCTCCGCCCCTTGCCGGCCCAGGAGCCATATTCCGCTTGCCACAGTCTGCCACCATATGGTCATATTCGCCACACAGTCGGCATGTACGCCTCTGCCCCGCATACGCTACCATTACCTGGGTTCTAAACTCCTCGAGATATACATACGAGGGTATAGGATGCCTTAGCGTCATCTTGAGATTGAAAGAACCCTCAGGATATCCTGTGTAAGCTCCTTTTACCCATTTACCAGGTTGGGCTAGATGTACAGTTCCATAACGTTCGAAAGCATTTCGAATATCTACTTCATCAGCCTCAAAAGGCACATTGCGGAGCTTAACCCACGAATAATGTCGTGATACATCTGTCAACTTGACCCTCACTGCCGGTGTTACGTTAATGCTGACATCTTGATAACGATCCACCAACGCCTCGTATACTTGAGCAGTTAGCACCTTCACGAATATTCCATACACACCGTTCAGTGCCACTCCATACAAATCCTCGTCTCTGATGCCGTATGTCTCTTATAAATTTGGGCAATAACACATCAACTGACGTAGGCGTTAAAGCCCCACTAATGAGCTCAATGCCCACAGTATTCACTCTCCTGCGCACACCTGGCGCCATGTTGTTGACTGAGTAGCTCGTCTGGGAAAACAGTAGAGGGGTGCAAAGCACGACCGCACTCTACCTCATCCAGGCAGCGAAATAAATCAAAGGCCATTACATCCAGTTTTTTTGTTACCACTCCTCAGACGCCTCTTGTACCTACAGATCCTCCAGTTTTCTGTCCCTCAAATACCGTTGTATCCGTAGGTCCTTCGGCTTCCTGGCTGGGTTGATGGTTGCTGGGTTATGCGTGAGTCTGGCTACGGTGGCGCTGTTGGTGTACTGGCGACAGGGCTGGCTGTGTCGCCGCCCCGTGGGCGCCTACAGCAGAATCGAGCGAGGCCCCACCACCATCACAATCGCTGACGAACTAGAATATGAGAACACGGACACTCACTCCAGCCAAAGTTAATACATACTCTTGGGTACATTAAACTTCCGTGGACTGACAAAGGTTAAACTGATAAATAACATTTGCATGATTTCATTTCGTAGTTATTGCTGTTACGCGCCCCTCCTTCACACCCCATTATATACAAAATAAAAGGCCTGGTCAAAATAAGTTCTGTAGTAATATATCGCGAACCACTTTATTACTAGCTAGATAAAGCAGGTTCGACTATATATTATTATCGGGTACGGTATAAATCATCAAAGGTACTCTCAAGCAAGGTTGTATTCATTCAATAAAATGTTATTCATTAGGCATTATTATATTATATTATATTGTATTATAGTAGGTTGATTACTGTGTTCTGTTATGCAAGTGGTAAACCACTACTTTAGAGTCCGGTTGATGGTTCCGGAATTGGCGCCTGGCGCTACCTCCTGACCGACCTGACGTCATACCACTGAGCATTTGAACAGTCAGATCATAGCACTGACTCTGATCGGGTCTTCAACCCAGAGATCTTAACTTGGTCAATAATTCTAGATCTATTGCTTTAAATTTGCTGTTAATTCCAAGAGTATGATAAGGATAACTGACTGACTTCCTTAAAGTTCCCATAATAGTTCTTATTTGGACTCTTCATTGTAATTATTGTATTATACTTGATTCATGGGTATTTGAACATGGAGTAATTGTTATATTATCCTTCATTCACGAGGATTTGAACATAGAATTACGTTCCTCATTGTACAGTCTCATTTCATTAATAGTGAATTGTCATTTTAATTCACTAACTGGATACCAATAAAGGTTCATAATTGGTAGTAAATAAAACTAACCAAAAGCAAAACTAAGTATTTATTTCCCCTATTGTTGCAGCATAGAGCAAGTCGTAACAATTGCATAAGCTTTACATTTCAGTCTTCATCAGTACGTTGGTTAGTTAATAGGATTTAAATTCTGTTGACTACTCCAAGGATCATTAAGGCTTCGTGTAACCTATTCATCATCAGCGAAGATATTAATCCCTAAACTAGGGATTAAAGTAAACTCCTAGCGTATATATACACTGAGACACACACCTCTTGGTATACATATCACGCTGATAGCGTAAGTAATTAACATGTCAGATTTCTGTAAATAACTAAACAGTGCAGATAATGTTAAATCTCTACTCTCACGATTAATATGTAATGTACAGATGATATTTTCATGGAATGATTATCACAATTTTTTTTGTCGCTATTCCTCTTGGATACTGGGGCCTCCCTCACCCTGACTGGAAAACTTCCGGCACAGTTGGAGGTATGCAAGATCGTGGTTGTGTGATAACACGGCGTATGCCATATAAAGTCAATAAATTTTGTAAATAGTTCATTACCAATGTAACTTCTTAAACACAAATGTCAGGGCCCAGTCCCTGAATCCATTATGTGTCTGTAATCTTTTGACTACAACCCACAGAACGGGTATAGGGTTACTACTGCCCACAAGATGGGTATGGGGTACATAATAAAAATGTCAAACAAACAATACTTTGACTCAGAATACCAATAAACGGGTAATGGAGAATTACCTAATATGCTCCCTCAAGGGGTGAGAGGTTCCAGGATGCCAGTAAGAGGCTCTTGATCCGAGGAATTAAACCTGTCCTTCCTTCCCTTGGATCAAATTTCAGTGCTTTTACCGCTTCCCCAGGAGTCATACGATCCCTATGGGTTTAGCGCTTCCCTTTAGGTAACATTTTCACCCCCGAATAAGAATACTTTAATCCCTAAAATTAGTATTAATGTAAATCCTCAGCAAATATACACTGTAATACACCCCTCGGTGTACACTATATATCCTGTGTAGTTTTCTACTCTAATACAAAAGGGGGGACTACACAGGTATGAGGAACTTCCTGCAGGAGATTCAGTGGGAAAGAGGAAGTCATTAAACGATGGACTACGTAACAACACAATGTAAGGAGGCAAAGGAAAGGTTTGTTCCCAAGGGCAACAGGAATAATGGGAAGACCAGAACGAGCCCTTGGTTTACCCGAAGGTGTAGGGAAGCAAAAACTAAGTGCACCAGAGAATGGAAAAGGTACAGAAGACAAAGGACCCAGGAAAATAAAGATATTAGTCGAAGAGCCAGAAACGAGTATGCACAGATGAGGGAGGCCCAGCGACAGTACGAAAACAGCATAGCATCGAAAGTCAAGTCTGACCCGAAGCTGTTGTATAGCCACATCAGGAGGGAGACGATGGTCAAAGACCAGGTAATCAGGCTGAGGAAAGAAAATGGGGAGCTCACAAGAAATGACCAAGAAGTATGTGAGGAGCTCAACATGAGATTCAAAGAAATATTTACAGTGGAGACAGAAAGGGCTCTGGGAAGATAGAACAGAGGGGTACACCAACAGGAATATACCAACAAGTGTTGGATGAAATACACACAACCGAGGAGGAGGTGAAGAAGCTGCTAAGTGACCTTGATACCTCAAAAATGGTGGGACCGGACATCTCTCCGTGGGTCCTTAGAGAGGGAGCAGAGATGCTGTGTGCCACTAACCACAATTTTCCACACTTCCCTTGCAACTGGGCAACTACCTGAGGTATGGAAGACGGCAAATGTAGTCCCCATTTTTAAGAAAGAAATGAGGCACTAAACTATAGACCAGTGTCACTGACGTGTCTAGTATGCAAAGTCATGGAGAAGATTATCATGAGGAGAGTGGTGGAACACCTAGAATGGAAGAAGCTTATAAGCGACAACCAGCACGGACTCGTGGAAGGGAAATCCTGTGTCACAAACCTACTAGAGTTTCATGACAAGGTAACGGAAGTAAGACAGGAGAGAGAGGGGTGGGTAGACAGCATTTTCTTGGACTGCAAGAAGGCCTTCGACACAGTTCCTCACAAGAGATTAGTGCAAAAGCTAGAGGATCAGGCACATATAACAGGAAGGGCACTGCAATGGATCAGAGAATATCTGACAGGGAGGCAACAACGAGTCATGGTACGTGATGAAGTCACACAGTGGGCACCTGTGATGAGCGGGGTTCCACAGGGGTCGGTCCTGGGACCAGTGCTATTTTGGGTATCTGTGAATGACATAATGGAAGGGATAGACTCAGAAATGTCCCTGTTGGCAGATGATGTGAAGTTAATGAGAATTAAATCAGATGAGCATCAGGCAGGACTACAGAGAGACCTGGACAGGCTGGACGCGTAGTCCAACAACTGGCTCTTCGAATTTAACCCCGCCAAATGCAAAGCTATGAAGATCGAGGAAGGGCAAAGAAGACAGCAGGCAGAGTATAGGCTAGGTGGTCAAAGACTGCAAATCTCACTTAAGGAAAAAGATCTTGGGGTGAGTATAATACCGAGCACATCTCCTGAAGCGTACATCAACCAGATAATTGCTGCAGTATATGGGCGCCTGGCAAACCTGAGAATAGCGTTCCGATACCTCAGTAAGGAATCGTTCAAGATTCCATACACCGTGTACGTCAGGCTCATACTGGAGAATGCAGCACCAGTTTGGAACCCACACCTGGTCAAATACGTCAATAACTTAGAGACCTAAAGTCAGTGCCGGATCAAGTGCAAGGCCTGGTCATGGACCGGGCCGCGGGGGCGTTGATTTGCAACAAGGCTAGTTCCAGAGCTAAGGGGAATGTCCTACGAAGAAAGGTTAAGGGAAATCGGCCTGACGACACTGAAGGAGAGGAGGGTTAGGGGAGACATGATAACGACATATAAAATACTACGAGGATTGACAAGGTGGACAGGGACTGGATGTTCCAGAGATGAGACACAGAAACAAGGGGTCACAATTGAAAGTTGAAGACTCAGATGAGTCAGATGTTAGGAAGTATTTCTTTAGTCATAAAGTTGTCAGGAAGTGGAATAGTCTGGTAAGTGATGTAGTGGAGGCAGGAACCATACTTAGTTTTAAGACGAGGTATGATAAAGCTCATGGAACAGAGAGAGAGGACCTAGTAGCGGTCAGTGAAGAGGCGGGGCCAGGAGCTATGTCTCGACCTCTGCAACCACAAACAGGTAAGTACATATCAACTGCGTGAAATCCTAGACATAACATGGGCTTTGTTAGGTGTTACTATGTGCATTATTTATACACTGTTCCCTTACCTACTGTAACTATTCGCAAATAATTATATTTATATCTCTGGTTGTGTCGGTTAAATACACTGACAATGACCTAAATGGAAATAAGTCATTCTGACTTTTTTGGGTTATCTTAGGTTATCTATGCACGTTACTATGAATGACAATTGTACTTGTGTGTACCTGTACCTAAATGAACTTACTAAGACTGGTTGGTTACTGGGGTTTAAAGCCCATCAACTACATTAGTCATTAAGACAAGAATACTTCAATACCTAAAATAAGAAATAAAGTCTCAGTATATATATTATTACGAACATAGGTGTAGTCTACTGGCCTGTTCACCTGGCTGTAAAACGGAAACTACTTGGAAACGAGAAAAAGGCAGCAGAGTAATTGTATTTCCTTCAGCAAATAATAATCTGGTATGTACAATATATATACAGTCTTGTACAATATATGCAGCTATGAACAAAAACGCAAATGCAAGCACAAGACATGGTTGACAACCATAGTGACCAGATGTGAAGGAAAGTCTACCAGGGATGATTCACTAGTGTAGCACATCGCTTCACAAGTTTGGCAGGCTTCCCTGTGACTGGCTGGTTGAACCAAGGTACTGGTATAACAATGGGGCCCCTACTTGTTCAACTCGTAGCACCTGGTTCTCTGGTTGGAAGGCATGCCTATATGGGTGTGTGGTATACGCTGAATAACGTACTCTTAACATGCCACATATACGCAGCTAGAAATACACCTCTTGGTGTATATATTCTGCTACCAGGGCCAGGCCCAGACTTGTGGAACTCCGTGTTCATCAAGAACTGCAAGAAGCCCCTTTCACGTGCCAAAAGTATTCTATGGCGGAGGATCATGGACATAGGGGTTATCCCACAGTCACTAAAAAAACAGACATAGCCCCACTCCACAAAGGTGAAAGTAAAGCAGCTGCAAAGAATTACAGACCGACAGCACTAACATCCCACATAAAAATCTTTGAAAGGGTTCTAAGAAGCAAGATCGCCACCCTCTTTAGATACCCATCAGTTGCACAACACAGGGCAGCATGGGTTTAGAGCAGGTCGCTCCTGTCTGTCCCAACTACTGGACCGAAACCCCCTCCGGGTGTACTCCAGTGATACAAGGTCAAAGATTGTAAACTATAGCATTCTAGTAAACTAACCCAATTGTTTAGAAGTTATATATTAATTTTAAAGCTCCCCGAAGTACTCTGCGTGTATTTCATATATTAAGTGAATCACAGATCTCTGCCCAGGTTTAATAAATTTGCTGACAAACCATACTTCGGGCGGGATTTGAACCCGCGGTCAGAGAGTCTCAAAACTCCAGACTGTCGCGTTAGCCACTGGACCAGCTAGCCACAATACGATTCGCCCAACTCGGTATATTACTAGGTCACAGTGGTGCCTATGCTAACCTTCCTATGGTGTAGAAATATACCTAGTTGGACGAATCTTATTGTGGCTAGCTGGTCCAGTGGCTAACGTTACGGTCTGGAGTTTTGAGACTCTCTGACCGCGGGTTCAAATCCCGCCCGTGGTATGGTTTGTTTGCAATTGTGTCATTATGATTTCGTGAGTCAAATTTGCTGACCTTATGGCTATAAGGTACCACTGAATATATCATTGCTTAGTTAATCTTAAGTTAATTTTAAGCCTGTCCATAATGCTCTGCATACAAGGGGCTTTGGCATGCTGCACTTTAAAAATTCTATTCCTTGTACTTCTCTATATCATGTTCACCTCTTCAAGGGGGGCTCCTTGGCGTGGTGAAGAGGCTCTTGGTCTGAGGAATTAGACCTGTCGGTCTTCCTAAGACCGAACCTAATTACCCCCCAATCTCCCCTCCCCTATCCTATCCTCCCCTTTTTCCTTTCCTCCTCCTCCCCACCCCTCCCTTTTGCCCTTCCTCTTTTCGGCCTTTGGGATTTCTCCCACAGGCACGCTAGTTCCTAGGTAGGGGAAAGGATACTGGGGTCCATCCCATTCCGTTGAGGTTCTTGGCAGTGGCGTAGTTTGCCGTGGAATCTGGATCGCCTGGGGATGTCCCGATCCCTCTCCGGTATCCCGGAGTAGCTTTGGGTGTCTTTTGGGCGACGGGTGTATCTCTGGAAGCCACCTTTCGGATTCCGGGGGTGGTGGCCGAAGGAGGTATGCTTTGTGGCGGATATCTGGCCGCCCTCTCTTTTGTCCACCGAGGTAGCTCGGCAGATGTGAGGTTGCTATCCCGGATTGTTAGTTTACTAGCATGATGGGTAGGGTATGGCACGGGTTCCATGCTGCATCTGCGCTACTTGCGGTGCTGAGGTCCTCTTGGGCGCGGAGGGAGATTTCTGGCCCTTTCATTCCTCCTAGGAACTATCCCTCCCCGGTCCCCCTTTTTTTTTTATTTTTTTTTATTTTCTTTTCTTCTTTCTTTTTTTTCTTAAAAAACAAAAAGAAAGAAGTAACCTAACCATGGCAGCCCTAGTCCATGAACTTCCTACCCCCGGGCCCCTTCTTGATACCGCACCCCGTTCTGACCCCGCCTCGTCTTTGGACCACTCTTCAGACACTCCTCATGCCTCTGTACCTCTTGCCGGTGCTGTTTCCTCACCCGCTTCAGGTACTGAGGCCTCGACTGACTCCTTCGATTTATCGGACCTTCGCTCTCCTCTGACTATGCTTCCGGCCTCTCCCTCTACGGTGCGGCAATTTTCAAATCGCCGACCCGTTCCACGTCGGACCAACTCTGGTCCCACGCCTAAACGCCAACGACAATTACCTGCTGATGATACTTCTCCACCTTCTCGTTCTTCTCAGAAACGATCGACATGTCCTTCACTACCTTTCCACGCTCAGTTTCAGACTGAACAATGGACTAAATTCTTCACTTTACGACCGACTTCCTCTACTGCCTATCTTTCTGACCACAGTATTGGCAAGGCACTCCTACGCCATGTTGGTAAAGATATTTCTTTTCATGCTCTTAAGAGCGGTACGTGCATCATCACCGTACAGAATGCTACCCAGGCTCATGAGCTCTCTCGTCTTTCCCATATCGATACTGTTCCTGTCACTCTTGAAAAACATCATTCCCTCAATTCTTGTAGTGGTACCGTCATTCTGCCCCATACCATAGTTCAACAAAATTTCCAGACATGTGGCACTGACATTCTTGAACAGCTGGAACTCCAAGATCTCCCAATCCTCAAGGTAGACACTTACGTTCTTCCTGCCCGCGGGCGGAGACGATACCCTAGCAATGTGGCTCATTTAACTTTTGACAGCCGAGAACTCCCATCCTCAGTTTATATAGCAGGACATCGGTTACAAGTCCGAAAGGTGATCCCTACACCGCAACAGTGTAGAAATTGCTGGCGATTTGGCCATCCAGCGAAATATTGCAGATCTATCGCCGAATGCCCAGTCTGTGGTGCCGATGACCATTCTCATACGTCTTGCAATCGATCTCCCTCTTGCCTTAACTGTCATGAGGCTCACCCTTCGTACTCTCGCCGTTGTCAAGTCTATTTAAACGAGCGGGAAATCCGTTACCTCAAAGAGACAGAAGGTCTCCCTTATGCCATGGCAGTTTCTCATCTCCGCCTCCAAGGGAGACTCCCACGTGTTTCTTATTCCCGTGTTTCAAAACGTCCCCCCACTTCTGGTATCCCATCTTCTACACCCACCTCTGTGGTTACCTCTCCCATAGTCACTCCTGTATCTAATCCTTTTGCTGTCCTCGGCTCAGACGTCCCTACTTCAACGCCTCAGTCTGATCTCGCTTCTTCGTGTTCTCTCTCACAAGCCTCAGTAACGACGAGATCTCGTATGACACCTCCTCCCAATCGTCCCTCTACTTCTCAAAAGTCAAAAAAAGGTCCGTTAACACCTCCTACCCATCTTCCACCTCCTCATTTTACCCTTCCTGTCTCTGTCCCTGGTTCTCCCCCTCTCACTGGCTCTGTTACAAGTGTAGAGGTTCACCCTCCTCCTCGTACTGTACCTTCCTCCCCTGTTCCCTCCCAGGTTTCTTCCTCTTCTGCCACCTCCCAGGTTTCTGCCTCTTCTGTCCCCTTCCACGCTTCTCCAGTTCCCTCCACCTTTTCGACCCCCCCCCTACCTTGGTACAGTCCAATACAGTTCCAATCTTTACTCATCCTCCCCCTACCATTTCCAATATTGTCTCCCATACGACGTCTCTGAATTCCGAAACACTTGAAGCAATCTCTGAATATATTGCAGAGACCAAACCATCAATGGACACTGATCCACCCTCTGTTCCTTCTCTCTCCTCTCCTCCATCTGCGCAACTCCTTTCTTCACAGCGCACTGTTCCTTCGCTGCTTGAACGTTTTCCACTGCCTCCGCATGTGGACTTTTCTAACCCCTCTAGTCCGTAGGAACCCTTACCTGCGGATTTCAAGTATCTTTATCATTGCCAATCATGGCCTATTTACAGTGGAATATACGCGGCCTCAGGGGTAATCGGAGTGAGCTTCAGATGTTACTCTCCCAGTTTGCCCCTGTTGGTGTTTGCTTACAGGAACCAAAATTACACTCTGCTGTTATCTCTCCCATCTCAGGCTATAATTTATTGTATTCTTCAGATCCTTTTCCTGATGGGACCTTTAATGAAAGTGCCCTTCTTCTATGCACTGATATTCCGTACCATCAGCTATTTGTTCATACTTCGCTGCATTACACAGCAGCCCGTATCCACTTGCATAGGTGGTATACGCTCTGTTCTTTATATCTCTCTCCTTCTCGGGCATTATCTATTCCGGATATTGCCTTTCTTGTTTCGTCATTACCGCCACCGATTCTGTTACTTGGTGATTTTAATGCCCACCATTTCCTCTGGGGGGGGGGTCTCACTGTGATTCCTGTGGAATTCAGTTAGAAGCTTTTCTTACCACCCACCCCCTCCATGTTTTAAATACAGGTACGCACACCGATTTTGATCCTCGGACTCATACTCTCTCTTGCATCGATCTCTCAGTCTGCTCTTCCTCCACCGCATTAGACTTCACTTGGTCTGTTCTCCCGGACTTACATGACAGCGATCATTTCCCAATCATTCTTACTTCCCCTTCATATTCACCACCTCTTCGCATCCCACGCTGGCAATTTGATCGGGCAAATTGGAACCTTTACTCACACCTAACTGTTTTTAGAGAGGTTCCTTCTTCGTCCTCCATCGATGAGCTTTTACACCTCTTCTCGTCCTCCGTTTTAACCGCAGCTTCTCATTCTATACCCCAAACTTCGGGCAGGCATTCTCAGAAATGCGTGCCTTGGTGGTCTCCTGCTTGTGCTCGTGCAGTACGTTTGAAACGCGCTGCATGGGGCAGGTACCGGTACAATAGAACCACAGAGAGACTCCTTGATTTTAAACAGAAGCGTGCGATCGCTCGCCGTGTCATCCGTGATGCTAAACGCACTTGCTGGCGAGATTATGTCTCCACCATCACCTCTGCTTCCTCTATGAGTGCAGTCTGGAAAAAAGTACGAAAACTGAGTGGTAAATATTCTCCTGACCCGGCTCCTGTTCTGCGGGTTGCCGGTGTTGATATAGCAAACCCACTAGATGTTGCCAATGAAATTGGCAATCATCTGGTCCGTATTTCTCAGGGACTCCATCTATGCCCCTCATTTCTTTCCTCAAAGTCTGCCAGAGAGTTAGCACCCTTGGACTTTTCTTCTCTCAGAGAAGAACAGTATAATGTGCCTTTTACACTTCAAGAACTGGAGGCAACACTCTCAGCTTGCCGATCATCGGCAGCTGGGCCCGACGACATTCATATTCGTATGCTACAACATTTACATCAGTCAGCCCTTGCAGTCCTATTACGCCTTTACAATCTTATTTGGTCACAAGGAGTTCTTCCACAGCTGTGGAAATCCGCCATTGTTCTCCCTTTCCGCAAACCAGGCACTACGGGACATGAAACCTCCCACTATCGTCCCATTGCTCTTACCAGTGCAGTTTGCAAAGTAATGGAACGCCTAGTAAATAGACGTTTAGTGTGGTATTTAGAGACACATAACAGTCTCTCCACTCGTCAATATGGCTTTCGTAAGGGACGTTCTACCATAGACCCCTTACTACGCTTGGATACGTATGTTCGTAATGCCTTTGCGAATAACCACTCAGTTATTGCCATATTTTTTGACCTTGAGAAGGCATATGACACAACTTGGAGGTATAATATTTTAGCCCAAGCCCACTCCTTAGGCCTTCGAGGCAATCTACCATCCTTCCTTAAGAACTTTTTAACTGACAGGCATTTCCGTGTTCGGGTTAATAATGTGCTCTCCCCGGACTTTATCCAAGCTGAAGGTGTCCCCCAGGGATGTGTTCTGAGCACAACACTTTTTCTCCTTGCTATTAATGATTTGGCCTCTAGTCTTCCATCAAATATTTGGTCATCACTCTGTGTTGATGACTTTGCTATTGCCTGTGCAGGCGCTGACTGTCACCTCATTACAGTTTCTCTCCAACATGCAGTCGACCGTGTTTCCAATTGGGCCACCACACATGGGTTTAAATTTTCCAGCACTAAAACCCACCAAATTACTTTCACTAGATGCTCTGTCATCTCCGATCATCCTTTGTACCTCTATGGCTCCCGTATCCCTGAACGTGATACAGTCAAGTTTCTGGGCCTCCTCTTTGATCGTAGGTTATCCTGGAAACCTCACATTACCTCTCTGAAGGCAACTTGTCACAGCCGGCTGAACCTTCTTAAAACCCTTGCTCATCTTTCATGGGGAGCTGATCGTCGAACCCTCCTCCGCCTACATTCCACCCTTATTTTATCGAAACTTGATTATGGTGGCCAGATCTATTCAGCGGCATCTCCTGCTACTCTCTGTAGCCTTAACCCCATTCATCACCAAGGATTACGTTTATGCCTTGGTGCTTTTCGCTCTTCCCCTGTCGAGAGCCTCTATACAGAAGCGAACGTTCCATCCTTATCCGATCGCCGTGATGCCCATTGCCTTTGCTACTATGTACGCTCTCATGATCTCCGCAATCCTTCCATTTATAGAATGGTCACTGATATTAGTAGACATCTTTATTTGTTCGCCGCCCCTGTTTACTCCGTCCCTTCTCTCTTCGCCTTCATTTGCTCTTGTCTTCTCTTCAACTACCACCTTTCTATGTACATGTAGCATCTCACTTTTCCCTACCCCCCTGGAAAGTTCCAGCTGTTCGAGTCTGTTCTTTCTCCCTCCCTTGCTCGAAAGCCCAACTGTCTACGGTCGCTTCCCGCTCTCTTTTTCTTGACCACTTTCACTCTCATTCTCATGCCATTGCCATGTACACAGATGGCTCTAAGTCTTCTGACGGCGTAGGATTCGCAGCAGTGTTTCCGGACAGCATCGTACAAGGGCATTTACTATCTTCGGCTAGTATTTTTACTGCTGAATTGTATGCCATCCTTACAGCACTTATCCGTATTGCATCTATGCCTGTGTCATCATTTGTGGTTGTCTCAGACTCCCTTAGTGCTTTACAGGCTATACAAAAATTTGATACACCTCACCCCTTAGTCCTCCGTATCCAACTTTGGCTACGCCGCATCTTTACCAAGCATAAAGATATTGTTTTTCGTTGGGTCCCTGGTCATGTTGACGTACAGGGCAATGAACAGGCAGACACTGCTGCGCGGTCAGCAGTACATGACCTACCAGTTTCTTATAGAGGTATTCCATTTACGGACTATTTTGCTGCAATATCTTCCCACCTTCACACCCGTTGGCAACAACGTTGGTCTACTATGCTCGGCAACAAACTTCAATCTATTAAACCGAGTATAGGTTACTGGCCGTCTTCTTATCACCAGCAGGGGTGTCACTAGCACGTTAAGAGACCATACAATAAGTGTCAGGGGACCGAGACTGTTCAACTGCCTCCCAGCACACATAAGGGGGATTACCAACAGACCCCTGGCAGTCTTCAAGCTGGCACTGGACAAGCACCTAAAGGCAGTTCCTGATCAGCCGGGCTGTGGCTCGTACGTTGGTTTGCGTGCAGCCAGCAGCAACAGCCTGGTTGATCAGGCGCTGATCCACCAGGAGGCCTGGTCACAGACCGGGCCGCGGGGGCGTTGACCCCCGAAACTCTCTCCAGGTAAACTCCAGGTTATCAACGAGCACGCAGAATTTGCCTCTGTCGTCGTCTTCGCTCCGCTACTCTCTCTTTACCTTCCCTTCTCGCTGATGGACCCACCTTTCATCCGGACTCTCTCATTGACTTTTTGACAACAACTGACTTACTTCACAAACTCTGATACCTTCAGCCCTTTCTACTTCAATCTCTTGCTACCCTCTACCCCCGTACTATCCCCTGCCCCGCTGTTTTCTGTAACCTGCTGATCATCCCTCCTCCCTTCTGCCATCCAATGCCCTCGCTTCCTTCCCTACCCTGCAGCGCTGTATAGCCCTGTGGCTTAGCGCTTCTTTTTGATAAGAATAATAATAATATATCATGTTCAAATAAATAAATAAGTAGTTACATCTTGAATAGTTATATTTTCTCTGGTGCAGAATTGTCATAGAAAATGTTTAGGTGAAACTGAAATAATTTTATAACCTTATACGTTAGTAAGTTTATTCAGGTATACACAAATATAGTTACATAGATTATCATACATAACAGCATATGTGTAGAGAACCTGGGATAACCCAAAAAAGTCAGAGTGACTTATTTCCATTTGGGTTCTTTTAGCACCTTATCTTTATACAATGTAGGAGATATCTTATTATTATACTATAAAGGATATATACTAGGAATATGGTAAAAAGAGTTATTCCGACAAGATCGATACCATGCCTAACCCTTCTAGGGTAGGGTAGGTGCCTGAGCCCGAGCCTTTAGCTCATAAGACTGTCATTCCCATTAGCCCCCTTGGGGCGGGGATGGCAGACCAGAGAGGCCTAGCTTGTGGCTAGGCCTGGGGACAATTGGTCCCAAAGATGAGGAGGTACTTGTGCCTCCTCCCATGGGAGACTTGGGTCTCAGACACTCCCGAAAGAGGGAGCCAAGGCCGGGCCACCACTTGGAAAAGGCCCGGGCCGGGAGAATACCGGCTAATCTTTAATAATAATAAAAGAGTTATTCACATTTACATGTATGTTAGCTAAAAAAATAAAAAATAAACTCCTCCCTTTCTGTCGCTACATTCATTAAGTACCTTTAGGCTCTCTTCTTGAACTGGCTCATATGACTGGCTTTAAAATGTGCGGGCAGTCTGTTCCATTCCTTTATTGCTGTATAATAAAAGGGGTTTGAAGTCTGGCCACTGACTGTGGGTACTACAAAGTTGTGCTCTCTCCCTCTAGTAGTATTGTTGTTTTGGTTCCCAGTCTTGACAAAATTAGCAGCAAGATATTCTGGACACTATTTGTGAGCAATTTTATAAACATGATTTAACTCCAGTTGTTTTACTCTGTCTTCAATATTCATGGTTAATCGGAACCATGAAATTTTTGTCTTACTGAAGTCTCCATAGCAAATTATTATTATTATTAAATCCTACTAGGATCATACAACGCCAGGAAAAATGAGGGGACATTTGGGTTTATTCCAGTCCAGGAAGGCGAGGTCAATAACAAGAACCCAAACTAAACTAAGTCACTGACTTTTTTTTGAGTTATCTTAGATAATCTACACATGCTGCTGTATATGATAATTTATGTAATTGTATTTATGTGTATTTGTACCTGAATAAACTTTCTTATTTACTTAATTCTTTGGATTAACAGCCCCCTCACCACCGTCAAGGAAATTGCCTTGAGGGGTTGTCCTAGCCAAGCAGTGAGTCTCAAAGTCATGACTTGATAAAATTCAGTATGGGAAAAACATTTCCTATAATAAAGGTTTTTTCTCCATCAAGTGTCTTTCTACTCAGAACACTCATATGACAAAATCAACTAAAGATAGTTTGAAATAATCAACTGTTGATGATTAAACAGAAGAAAGGCCGGGTTTTGAACCGTTGTACTTGCATATATCAGGCCCAATGCTGCAACCACTCAGTCACAGAACTTACAATAGAACACTGATCTTTATCAGTAAATAATGGAAGTATATTACAAAACTGTGATCACTTCCCCAAGCACAAGAATGGTCTTGATTGCTAACTTTTTTTCGAAATCTGAAGCATCAGACAAATAACGCAAAGTTAACAAGTGGGAAGAAGACACAGTTACAAAGAGCAACTTTACTGAGACGTCTCAGTAAAGTTGCTCTCGGTAACTGTGCCTTTTACACCAAAGTCAGAAGATACTCTGGACACAGGTTGTTAGCAAATTTGAATACATGATTTAGTTTCAGTTGCTTCACTCTATCTTCCACATGTAACATGTCTCTTTTCTACAGTTCATCAGTGATTTCTTAGATCCAGGCCCACCATTAGTCTCACCATCTTATTTGGGATAGTTTCTAATCTGTTGGTCACTTTTTTGTGAGGACTGAGTACCACGAGGAACGAGAGTAATGCACACTGTATCGTATAAGAACTATACACTGGGTCTTGACTGTCACAGCTGGTAGGCACTGTGCCTATATACATAGGAACTTTAACATGGCATTTGCCCTCTTTTTTTACTACACTGTTCAGTATTAATTTGCCTGACAAGCATGAAAGGATATTCCCAGATATTTCACAGAAATTGCTGTTGAGATAGGTTCCTTCTTACACAATATTTTAATGTTACAGATATATTCTTCCCTTCTCGCTTCAGTGTGACTTGTGAATGGTCCAAATTAGACCGAAATGTTATCATTAATTTCCCTTCTCCTTAGTGCGGGTTGCATATTGTTACAGGCACGGTAACGTCATTTTTTTTTATTCTTTACTGACATTTTTAACTTATATTTTCAACTAGTGGTATAAAATACCGACATGTGGATGAGTAAGATACATGTGTAGCACATAGGTATTTTTATTGTCGAAATGTTTCGACGATAAAGATACTTAGGTGTTGCACATGCGTCTTACTAGTGAGCTAAATAACAATTTTCCGTTTAGCCAAACTTCAGCTATAGATTTGTTATGTTCAAGGCTTTTAAGCGACCTCTGCTCTATCTCAATATTTATTGAGGGCAAATAGAGGTTGAACAGGGAAGGCGACGCTCACAATCATTTGATAACATCAGATGTGATAACACCAGATGTTACAACACCAGACGTAATAACAACAGATGTTACAACACCAGACGTGATAACAACATGTTACAACACCAGACGTGATAACACCAGATGTGATAACATGTTACAACACCAGACGTGATAACAGCAGATGTTATAACAGGAGACGTGATGACCACTATAATAACACCAGACGTGATGACCACTGTAATAACACCAGACGTGATGACCACTGTAATAACACCAGACGTGATGACCACTGTAATAACACCAGACGTGATGACCACTGTAATAACACCAGACGTGATGACCACTGTAATAACACCAGACGTGATGGCCACTGTAATAACACCAGACGTGATGGCCACTGTAATAACACCAGACGTGATGGCCACTGTAACCAACATAACACCAGATGTGATAACCAACTTAATAACACCAGACGTGATAACACCAGACGTAATAATACCAGACGTGATAACACCAGATGTTACAACACCAGATGTGATAACAACAGATGTTACAACACCAGACATGATGACCACTGTAATAACACCAGACGTAAGCAACATGATAACACCAGATAAGATAACCAACTTAATAACACCAGACGTGATAACACCAGGCGTAATAATACCAGACGTGATAACAACAGATGTTACAACACCAGACGTGATAACACCAGACATGATAACCAATGTAATAACACCAGACATGATAACCTGGAATATCTGAGCTGCGCCAGACTGACGTAACTCCACCACCCCGTTATCTTCCTATTATACAATAAAATATAATAATAATAATAATAATAATAATAATAATAATAATAATAATAATAATAATAATAATAATTTACATCTTATATATTTGAGCAAACAGAAAATCAGCCATACTATATAAGCTGCAATATTTAAGAAAAAACTATTAATATCTCTTCATCATTAGCTAATAATCTTGAATTGGTTATAGCAAGGAATGAGAAACTGGAATACTGGAGAATATAGTAAAGATGATGGAGAATATAATGTGTTATACAGGTAGTAGTTTACCTGAGGAGCTGCGCAGGGAGACGTGTCTCACTTCCCGCCCCAGCTGCTACTGACGTCACTCACCACCTCTCACAAATATCGTTCATTTGTCAAAATACATTGCTCATGTATATTTGCCCATCGAGACAGTAACTGCTATCCGAAATGGGAGTAATATGACACCTGAATAAGGGATATAATGTGATGAAGGTTAAGAAATAATGTGAAATGATAGGTTAGTGTTGCAGGGTGGTGGTGAACACTAGTATACGGGAGAATGAACATAATACCGGAACTGCAGAATAGTGGCCGAGCAACGTCAGTCAGTGTGAGGCCACGAAGGTGATAGTACGTACTAAGCTCTAGCTTCCTTATATAAATGTTATAGCCGCTGCTTGTATTGCCTCTCCGTCTGGTAGAGCAGTGGTGCGCCTGGGAGCGCATGTTGTCACAAGTGCTGGCTAGACACATGATCTGTCCCTCATTATGCCGCTGTTCAAGCCTAGGAAACGTGAGGATGGTAGCAACGGAGTTGAGGATCCTCACGCCCATCACCCCAGGCCGCCCACAAACGGTCATGGCCCGCCCCAGGAGAGCACTGTAACACGCCCCAAGCTAGTCTTCCACTGCCAACAAGCTCACGGTTCACCCACAGGCATTATCTCCGGCTTCACAAATGTCAAGGAACTTTACCAAAAGATCGCAGAGTGCTACGATATTCCATCTGAGGATGTAAGTACCGTTATGATGGAGACTTGTTTGGTGTTCACTCACTCGTCCATTGGTCCTGGTGTTCATTCTTGTGCACATGGTGTTCACCCTCACTCGTGCACTGGCCATGGTGTTCACCCTCGTGCACTGGCTATGGCGTTCACCCTCGTGCACTGGCCATGGTGTTCACCCTCGTGCACTGGCCATGGTGTTCACCCTCGTGCACTGGCCATGGTGTTCACCCTCGTGCACTGGCCATGGTGTTCACCCTCGTGCACTGGCCATGGTGTTCACCCTCGTGCACTGGCCATGGTGTTCACCCTCGTGCACTGGTCATGGTGTTCACCCTCATGCACTAGCCATGGTGTTCACCCTCGTGCACTGGTCATGGTGTTCACCCTCGTGCACTGGCTATGGCGTTCACCCTCGTGCACTGGCCATGGTGTTCACCCTCATGCACTGGCCATGGTGTTCACCCTCGTGCACTGGCCATGGTGTTCACCCTCGTGCACTGGCCATGGTGTTCACCCTCGTGCACTGGCCATGGTGTTCACCCTCGTGCACTGGCCATGGTGTTCACCCTCGTGCACTGGTCATGGTGTTCACCCTCATGCACTAGCCATGGTGTTCACCCTCGTGCACTGGTCATGGTGTTCATCCTCACTACCCAGGGTGTTCAGCAGCTCGTGAAAACTTGCACAAGTTGTTCTTAGTTTGGTATGTTTTTGTTAAGCTCCATGGGTCCGTGCTCTGGCCTCTCCTGCAAAACATTATTACAGTGGCGGTGTTACACTAAACCCGTAGAGGTCATACGGAACATGAAGAATGGGAGGTAATCAGGTTTTAGCCAAGGCGGGGAAGTTTGCCACCTATTTCTCTGATAAGGAACCCTAGGTGAGTGATCATATTAACGTCACCTAATTGCACCTTTCTGCTGCAACACATTTCAGGTAATGCAGAGTCTTCGCATTTCTTATAATTGATAAATGCCCTCAAGGCGAAAAGTTTTGAAAAAAGCTCACTGCTACGTTTCTATACTTCAAGCAGTCTGTTAGCTTCCGTCAAGCTTCCATATGTCAGGCGACTGCAGCCAAGCTATACTAAGTTAATGAAGCAAACTCGTGTGCCACATCTGGGTATCGCTGTTTTCTGGACGTATCGCCAACCAGTGGCATTATCAATACAATACACTGACATATACAAGAGAAAGTAGAAAATGAAGTATTCATTGCCTGAGCCAAGAGGCAAGCGGTCAGTGCTGCTAGGCTGAGGGAGTGATTACCTCATCTTCTTCCATGGTCTTCCATGTGTGTCTGTGCTCTTGGTAAAACCACTGGTTGGCGATACGGCTACAAAATAGAAACTCAAGTGTTGCACATATCTAATTCATCAACTCGTCGGTGTTGTGGACTACTGATGTATTAAGTTTGACAAAAATATTGGCGTAGTCAAATGCATAACCCCTTTAACCCTTAATTCAATGAAAGGAAAGGTGTTTTTTTTTATGCTGGCAAATGGAGCTTCATCCACTACCATGTATGCAGAGCGCTAAACAGATAGGGGGTAGTGCTGCCCAATGAATATAATACTCCTTCAAGGAGGTGCCTTCATGCTCGTAAAGGGCTCTTGATCTAAGGAATTGTAGCTTCCCTCGCCTTGGAATAAACCTTATTGTCTCCCATTATAGAGACATCGTATAACCTCTGTCGGATTTAGCGCTTCTCATAGCTACAACATTTCGATGTATTTCGGTGTATCTGAGAAAGTTATCCCAGGTATTGGACAAGCTCAGTTCCCTCCACCTCTGTGCATACTAAAGTTTCCAGTGCAGTAACTCTCGGGGGAGGTTCCTTGACGCTGGTGAGGGGCTTTTGATCTAGGGAATTGGATATGTGCTCCAGTTTCCTGAATTGAGCCTGAACACCTTCCATCCCCACCCCCTACAGGCGTTGTATAAATCTACGGGTTTAGCGCTCCCCCATGATTATAATAATCCAGTGCAGTAAAATGTCACCATTGAAGATTTGAAGTCAATCACAGAACATCAAAAATAGCATCTTAGCAGCTACACAGGTGAAGCTGCAGTTGGCACCTATATTACCCAAAAGCTACACAGGTGAAGCTGCAGTTGGCACCTATATTACCCAAAAGCTACACAGGTGAAGCTGCAGTTGGCACCTATACTGCCCAAAAGCTACACAGGTGAAGCTGCAGTTGGCACCTATACTGCCCAAAAGCTACACAGGTGAAGCTGCAGTTGGCACCTATACTGCTCAAAAGGTACACGGGTGAAGCTGCAGTTGGAACCTATACTGCCCAAAAGCTAAACAGGTGAAGCTACAGTGCAGTTGTAGGGGGGTCCTGTGGGTAACGTAAACGTACACATACTTAACATTATTGAATATTAATGTTTATAAACCGGACATTCCCGAGAGTCAAATATACATTACCTCACTAGAAATATACACACGTGTGTATCATATATTATTTTTATATTATTTTATTCAGGCTTCGTATACTTGCTGACTGGTAACTAGGTGACCCTTAGCGGATAGGATCTTGTTCCTAATTAACTAGTATATGTGCTCCCTCATTGATCTAGAAGTTAAACAGTATTGATCACAAAGCTTGTAAAAACGGCAGACAGTGAGTAGCTAGGAAACACATCTTTAAAATTGAAGCTGCGTACACAGGCTCTTCGAGATTCCCCAGGGGTGCGCCTCGATTCGGTTAGCTCATGAAGAACATAGACACATGTACAGCAGTTGGCTATCTTTATTGATGAAACGTTTCTTATACCCAGTAGGCTTCTTGAAATACAAAGGGAGTAGTAGTAATGAAATAAAGATGTAATCAGTCCATCAACATTGGAGAAAAGTATTTGAAGTGGTCATTCCCTCAGCCTGGAGAAGAGTTCAGCTCCATAGTCTGGAACAGTATCGTTCCAGACCTTGGAACTGGCGGATTGACCACCTCAAATACTTTTTCTCCAAGGTTGACGGACTGATTATATCATCTTTATTTCATTACTACTACTCCCTTTACATTTGACTGAAGAAGTCCACTGTGTAGGCGAAACGTTTCAACAATAAAGATACCCAACTGTTGCACATGTCTTAATCTTCAACTTGTCGATATTTTATACCATTTTCAACAAGGAGATCACAATGTTGAAAATCGAACCTGTGTAATGTAAATAGTTTAGAAAACCAAGTTGAATAATGAGACAGTTGTGCAATATTTGGGAATCTTTATTGAGGAAACGTTTCGCCAGCCAGTGACTTTTCTGTATTGGACCGAAGAAGCCACTGGCTGGTGAAACATATTTCCACAAGATTCCCAAACCTGTCCTTCCCTGGGATCGAACCGTATTGCCTCCCCTTCATGGTTTGTATGACCAATATTGTTTGAAGGCTTACCCCTAAATATAATAACAATTGAAGCTATTCTGATTTCAGTATTTGGTACAAAATTTATATGTTGCATATCTTTATTTACCACGCCCCTATTATTTACCACTCCCCTATTATTTACCACGCCCCTATTATTTACCACTCCCCTATTATTTACCACGCCCCTATTATTTACCACGCCCCTATTATTTACCACGCCCCTATTATTTTAATGATACTCTCAATACCGTGTGTGGGAAAAAATGACAACCCTACGATACCTTGCCATGAACAATTCGCAACCCACGACACCTTGGCTGGAAAAATTCAGAATCCACGATACCATGGGTGGAACAATTTACAACTCACTATACCATGGCTAAAACAATTCATAACTAACCCATAATAATGTGAATGGAATGATTCACAACTAACCCATAATAATGTGGCTGGAATGATTCACAACAAACGTTTGCGATTTGATAGTGATTCATCATGGGCGAAACATCGCAAATTCTCCAGTTTATAGATTAATTGAAGACTTTATTAAGGCCTCCTAGCATTTAACCATGGAGATAAGTACTGAAAAAATAAATCTTCATTCCGAAATTATACCCAGTGCAGGAGGCATTTACTTCCGTGATGCGATGTTTGGGTGAATTTAGCGTTGCTGCCAATGTTGTGTGGGTTAGACGTGTTGATAGCTAGTATTGTGACCTGTGTTGTGTGTGCAGAGGGAGTATTGTGCAAGAAAGGTATAAAATACCGACAATATGAAAGTTAAGACACATGTGCAACATCTGGATATCTTTATTGTAGACGTTTCGCCATCCAGTGGCTTTATCAATACAGATTCTCCTCCACCACGATGCTGTGAACACTAACTCCAAGGCTGAGGGACTGATTACCTCATCTTTTGTATATAGTTCTGTCTTCCTATTATGTCCTAGAATCTGTATTGATAAAGCCACTGGATGGCGAAACGTCTACAATAAAGATATCCAGATGTTGCACATGTCTTAACTTTCAGAGGGAGTATTGGTAGCTTGTGTTGTAGCCAGTGTTCGGCGCTGTATGACTCCTGTAGGTTTAGCGCTTCTTTTTTATTATAATAATGTAGCCAGTGTTGTGTGTAAAGTATTGGTAGCTTGTGTTGTGACCCGTGTTGTGTGTAGAGGGCGTATTGAAAGTTTGTGTTGTGTGCGTTAGGCGTGTTGAAAGGCAGTGTTGTGTTGATTTATGTAATATTATTTGATAATGGTTAAAAACGGACTGTTTAAAGTGGTAAAGTGCTACGTAAATTCAAGGGTGGGTTTTTAATGCTGCTAAGAGGGCTTTTGATGCAAGGAATTGTGTATACATTTCCCAGCGTTAATCCGGATAACATCCACTCCCCGTGGCTCGACAGGCAACGCTCTTGCCCCTTTCACTGTGAGCGTCCGTGGTTCAGTTCCCGGCATGGGTGGAAATGGGCATGTTTTCTTACACCTGTTGTCCCTGTTTCACCTAGCAATAAATAGGTACCTGGGTTAGTCGACTGGTGTGGGTCTCATCCTGGGGGACAAGATTAAAGGACCCCACTGGAAATAAGACTGTCCTCCATGACGTACTGACTTCCTAGGGTTATCCTGGGTGGTTAACACTTCCCGGGTTAAAAATTCCAACACATTTTATCGTACCTACGCGTTCAGTTCTTGCCCATGAATAAAGCCACACTAGGTGACAGAATTAGGACTGGCAGTTTCACCAGTATCTGCAGTATCAGTCACCAGGACAAGTTTACAGGGTAATACTTCGCAACTTTCCAAAATATTTAGGTCAAATTGCACTGGTTGTCTGGTGTGGCTTGTGCTCTCGTTCAGTAAATTTGCTAATTAATTTGTAGATGTATATTATCTCCCGGCCTTCTCTACCTTTCTCGCTTCATTTATAACTTTACAATGGTCCAGGATGGATGGAAACGTCATGAGGTTTCCTCAGTGCATTTGTTTGGTGAAGAAGCAGTTGATATCCTTGTTAGTTTAGATACAGTAAAAATAATGGTCCAGGGTGGCTATGATCCCCTGATAGTAACCCAGGATAGTAATCGCCTGGTGTGTCACCCACTACATATCACTTTTTTTATTAATGTTTTACTATTGTTTTATTGTATTTTTCCATCAACCTGCCATATGTATGTCATGTAATTTTCAATATGCTGATTGATTTCTCACCGAAACACTGACATCCACTTCAATAAATATACTAATAAGAACAGTCTTTCACGGCCGCTATGAATATTATATATTATATAAATTATAAACACATCGGCCGTTTCCCACCAAGGCAGGGTGGCCCGAAAAAGAAAAACTTTCAACTTCATTCACTCCATTACTGTCTTGCCAGAGGCATGCTTACACTACAGTTATAAAACTGGAACATTAACACCCGTCCTTCAGAGTGCAGACACTGTAATCCCCATCTCCAGGACTCAAGTCCGGCCTGCCGTTTCCCTGAATCCCTTCATAAATGCTACCTTGCTCACACTCCAATAGCATGCCAAGTCCTAAAAACCACTTGTCTCCATTCGCTCCTATCTAACACGCTCACACAAAACCACCTTTACCCCCTCCCTCCAACCTTTCCTAGGCCGATATCTACCCCGCCTTCCCTCCAATACAGATTTATACACTCGAAGTCATTCTATTTTGTTCCGTCCTCTCTTCATGTCCGAACCACCTCAACAACCCCTACTCAGCCCTCTGGATAATAGTTTTTGGTAGTCCTGCACCTCCTATTTTACAAACTACGAATTCTCTGCATTATATTCACACTACACGTTGCTCTCAGACACGACATCACTGCCTCCAGCCTTCTCCTTCTTGCAACATTCACCACCCATGTTTCGCACCCATATGAGAGTGTTGGTAAAAATATACTCTCTTACATTCCCCATTTTGCTTCCATGGACAAAGTTTTTTGTCTCCATAGACTCCAGAGTACACTACTCGCCTTTTTACCCTAGTCAATTCTATGATTCACCTCATCTTTCATAGACCCATCTGCTGACACGTCCACTCCTAAATATCTGAATACATACACCTCCTCCATACTCTCTCCCTCCAATTTGATATCCAGTCTTTCGTTACGTATTTTTTTTTTTTGTTATACTCATCACCTTACTCTACTCTTTCCTTCATTCACTTTTAATTTTCTTCTTTTATGTACTCTACTAAACTCCACCAACCTCTACAATATCTCTTCAGAATCTCCCAAAAGCACAGTGTCATCAACAAAGAGCACTGTGACAACTCCCATTTTGTGTTAGATTCTTTATCTTTTAACCCCACACCTCTTGCCAACACCCGATCATTCACTTCTTACAACCCCATCCGTAAATATATTGAACAACCATGATGACATCACACATCCTTGTCTAAGGCCTACTTTTACTGGGAAATAATCTACCTCTCTCCTACATGCTCTAACCTGAGCCTCGTAAAAACTTTTCACCGCTTTCAATTGGCTAGTCGCAGTGCTGTTGATCAATACCACTTGTTCGTGGGTACAATAATATAATATACTGCTTGTTGGGCTAGTACACCAAACAGGGAGTAGAATGTAATTAGCTTAGAGGCGTCCACATCGAAGGTCCTTGGATGGCGGGTACAACATCCAGCTTGGCTGGATGCGCCATTCTTAAAGATTGTGTGGTCCCGTGGACTAAAGCGTCATGAGTTTTCGCTCACCAAGAGGCGGGCCAAAGCAGCATGGGTTCGACTCCTTGGCTAGTCGCAGTATTGTTATTGGTCAATACCACTTGTTCGTGGGTACAATAATTAATAATGTCGTGCCGAATAGGTAAAACTGGTCAGTTAGCAAGAACTCGTTTAAAATTAAGTACTTTCTAAAAATTATGCGTGTGAAGATATATCTTTTCACTTATGTTAATGTAAAAATTAATAATTTTGTAGCAAAAGAACCTTAGAAAACTTACCTGACCTTATTATAACAAGAGCAATTTAATTTAGTCTAATCCAACTAAATATATTTTAGATAAGTTTACAATAATTTAATAAACAAATATATTTTTTTTCGTTAGGTTCAGAATGATTTTTGCGAAATTATCGTATATACAAATTTTCGCTTGCTTTATTCGGCAAGAAAAGCGTTAATATTTAAGCCAAAATAGCAATTTTTACCTATTCGACACGACATATATAAAACCAACGCACGTAAGAATTCAGATTTTTTATCGTGGATTCGATCTGGGGCAGCTGAGGTGAGCAGTCAGGGAGGCTGCTTGACACCGGTGGAGGGAGTCTTGATCCAAGGAATCGAATCTGATCTTCCTGGGATGGAACTTGTCTCCCATTCTCCCAGGGGCTGTATGCCCTATGGGTTTAGCGCACCTCCTTGAAAGTAGGCTAATCATTGTGGAATAATAACCAGTAGCTTTAATTTTTATTGGAATAAGTTGTTGCATAGGCCTCTCATTAAGCTAGATTCATACCTATGGAAACACTAAAACAGTACGGCCATACAATGCCTAGGAAATAGGTAGGGTGGGGGAAAAATAACGTTTGGTACGAGAAAAAAACCACGGTACGGGTGGGATTGGAACCCACGGCAAGCGAGTCGTAAAACTGGAATTTTACAACTCTCACGCCATGGGTTCTAACCCCACTCGCACCGTGGTTTGTTTACAATCGTATTACGATTTCGTGAGCCAGAGTAGCTCCAATTTCTTGCATAAAGATAATTTGTACTGGTTGCAGTTTGTTGCTTTTAGACTATGGGGTTTGAGGGTTTCGAGACTGCGAGAGGTTGGTTCAAGATACACTCCACTTGGAGAGGTTGGTTCAAGATACACTCCACCTGGAGAGGTTGGTTCAAGTTACACTCCACCTGGAGAGGTGACGGCCATACAACATACACTAACTTCCAGGATAATACAATCCACCTAGACAGGTAACAAATAACTACACTAACTTAAATGATAATGGTGTATGAACGAGCACACAACAGCAAATCACCGAGTTAATCGAAATATAGGTCATACCACTTGTGGACAGTGAATTACTGAACAAGTGTGGCAAGAGCACGACCACTTTTTTCTAAGGTGTCTAGTACCACGTAAGAGGCTACAAGAAAGTTGCCGAGCCTCTGTGTGGAATACACCGCTGTGAACCTTTCTCAGAGTCACTTGTGAACCCCAGCAGCAGTATACTCGCGGGAGTTGTCCAAGAAAGAACAGTGCTCAACCTTCATATACGATATATACAGAGAGCCTTGCCAGCCTCCCTGACGTTTCTTCGAATCCTGCTGACTGCGATCTTTCTTTAATATATACCCGCCCGTTTCCGCGTGGTGCACTGATATCCGTTATCTGTTGATTCCGGGGAACACCGCCCCTGCGTCCCGCTCTCAGACCAGACCTTATTTTGAAATAAAATATAGGAACACAAAATATTAAGACATACACAGTAAATTTAAGTGGATACTGAATATAAGTAGAAATTTGTGATATTTGCCTGCCATCTTTAGTGTTTACGAGACTGAGAAGAACAGCAATACTGTTAAGAGTGCAGAGCAATTAACAAGCTGTAGTGGACACTTGTATGGCAGAACTATAATACCCTGGTTGCCGCAAAAACTCGTTGATAAATAATGGAAGCCTTCACAAGTTTCCTGCCCGTGAGAGAGCCATTGCGACTGTGGCTCTCAGGTATTCTAGCACTGAGGTTGAATACATGATGTACCGGAAGCTAAGAAACACACTTGGGGATAAATGAAACAAGAATGGGCAGTATATCCCTCCCTCCCAGGCGCTATTAAGACTGTCTCGTTAAAATATAACAACTTTCCTTTCACTTGTTGATTTCTTCGCTTCCACTGATTAGTGTTGATTACACTAGCAACACTGCACACGGTATATTGTGTTCACTACACTAGCAACACTGCACACGGTATATTGTGTTTATTACACTAGCAACACTGCACACGTTATGTGTTCACTACACTAGCAACACTGCACACGGTATATTGTGTTCACTACACTAGCAACACTGCACACGGTATATTGTGTTTATTACACTAGCAACACTGCACACGGTATATTGTGTTTATTACACTAGCAACACTGCACACGGTATATTGTGTTCACTACACTAGCAACACTGCACACGGTATATTGTGTTCACTACACTAGCAACACTGCACACGGTATATTGTGTTCATTACACTAGCAACACTGCACACGGTATATTGTGTTCATTACACTAGCAACACTGCACACGGTATATTGTGTTCATTACACTAGCAACACTGCACACGGTATATTGTGTTCACTACACTAGCAACACTGCACACGGTATATTGTGTTCACTACATTAGCAACACTGCACACGGTATATTGTGTTCACTACACTAGCAACACTGCACACGGTATATTGTGTTTATTACACTAGCAACACTGCACACGGTATATTGTGTTCACTACACTAGCAACACTGCACACGGTATATTGTGTTCACTACACTAGCAACACTGCACACGGTATATTGTGTTCATTACACTAGCAACACTGCACATGGTATAATGTGTTCATTACACTGGCAACACTGCACACGGTATATTGTGTTGATTACACTAGCAACACTGCACACGGTATATTGTGTTCACTACACTAGCAACACTGCACACGGTATATTGTGTTGATTACACTAGCAACACTGCACATGGTATAATGTGTTCATTACACTGGCAACACTGCACACGGTATATTGTGTTGATTACACTAGCAACACTGCACACGGTATATTGTGTTCACTACACTAGCAACACTGAACACGGTATATTGTGTTCACTACACTAGCAACACTGCACACGGTATATTGTGTTGATTACACTAGCAACACTGCACATGGTATAATGTGTTCATTACACTGGCAACACTGCACACGGTATATTGTGTTCATTACACTAGCAACACTGCACACGGTATATTGTGTTCACTACACTAGCAACACTGCACACGGTATATTGTGTTCACTACACTAGCAACACTGCACACGGTATATTGTGTTCATTACACTAGCAACACTGCACACGGTATATTGTGTTCATTACACTAGCAACACTGCACATGGTATAATGTGTTCATTACACTGGCAACACTGCACACGGTATATTGTGTTGATTACACTAGCAACACTGCACACGGTATATTGTGTTCATTACACTAGCAACACTGCACATGGTATAATGTGTTCATTACACTAGCAACACTGCACACGGTATATTGTGTTCATTACACTAGCAACACTGCACACGGTATATTGTGTTCATTACACTAGCAACACTGCACATGGTATAATGTGTTCATTACACTAGCAACACTGCACACGGTATATTGTGTTCACTACACTAGCAACACTGCACACGGTATATTGTGTTCATTACACTAGCAACACTGCACACGGTATATTGTGTTCATTACACTAGCAACACTGCACACGGTATGTGTTCACTACACTAGCAACACTACACATGGTATATTGTGTTCACTACACTAGCAACACTGCACACGGTATATTGTGTTCACTACACTAGCAACACTGCACACGGTATATTGTGTTCACTACACTAGCAACACTGCACACGGTATGTGTTCACTACACTAGCAACACTGCACATGGTATATTGTGTTCACTACACTAGCAACACTGCACACGGTATGTGTTCATTACACTAGCAACACTGCACACGGTATATTGTGTTCACTACACTAGCAACACTGCACACGGTATGTGTTCATTACACTAGCAACACTGCACACGGTATATTGTGTTCACTACACTAGCAACACTGCACACGGTATATTGTGTTCACTACACTAGCAACACTGCACATGGTATAATGTGTTCATTACACTAGCAACACTGCACACGTTGTGTTCACTACACTAGCAACACTGCACACGGTATATTGTGTTCACTACACTAGCAACACTGCACACGGTATGTGTTCACTACACTAGCAACACTGCACACAGTATGTGTGCACTACACTAGCAACACTGCACACGGTATAATGTGTTTATTACACTAGCAACACTGCACACGGTATAATGTGTTTATTACACTAGCAACACTGCACACGGTATAATGTGTTTATTACACTAGCAACACTGCACACGGTATAATGTGTTTATCACACTAGTAACACTGCACACGGTATAATGTGTTTATTACACTAGCAACACTGCACACGGTATAATGTGTTTATTACACTAGCAACACTGCACACGGTATAATGTGTTTATTACACTAGCAACACTGCACACGGTATAATGTGTTAATTACACTAGCAACACTGCACACGGTATAATGTGTTTATTACACTAGCAACACTGCACACGGTATAATGTGTTTATTACACTAGCAACACTGCACACGGTATAATGTGTTTATTACACTAGCAACACTGCACACGGTATGTGTTTATTACACTAGCAACACTGCACACGGTATAATGTGTTCGTTACACTAGCAACACTGCACACGGTATGTGTTTATTACACTAGCAACACTGCACACGGTATAATGTGTTTATTACACTAGCAACACTGCACACGGTATGTGTTTATTACACTAGCAACACTGCACACGGTATAATGTGTTTATTACACTAGCAACACTGCACACGGTATGTGTTTATTACACTAGCAACACTGCACACGGTATAATGTGTTTATTACACTAGCAACACTGCACACGGTATAATGTGTTTATCACACTAGCAACACTGCACACGGTATAATGTGTTTATCACACTAGCAACACTGCACACGGTATAATGTGTTTATTACACTAGCAACACTGCACACGGTATAATGTGTTTATCACACTAGCAACACTGCACACGGTATAATGTGTTTCACACTAGCAACACTGATCTGACACCTTTCCTACGAAGACAGGATGAAGTCACTGACTAAATTTACTCTCCGAAATTCGTAATATTTGGGGATATATGACTGAAGTGTGTAAAATAGAAAACCAGAATAAATAAAGGTTATAAAGAACGTGCTGAAAATATCTAATAAGAACATAAGAACATAAGAACGAAGGAACACTGCAGAAGGCCTACTGGCCCATGCGAGGCAGGTCCAAGTCTCCTACCGGCTTAAGCCAATGCACCCAACCTAGTCAGGTCAGGTCACATTGACTTAAGGGAGGAACACGGCAACCGACCTGGTAGCACAAGCTATCAGGTCTAACTCACACCCACCCACATCTACTCATGTATTTATCCAACCTATTTTTAAAGCTACACAACGTTCTGGCCTCTATAACGGTACTTGGGAGTTTGTTCCACTCATCCACAACTCTATTACCAAACCAGTACTTTCCTATATCCTTCCTGAATCTGAATTTTTCCAACTTAAAACCATTGCTGCGAGTCCTGTCTAGGCTAGATATTTTCAGCACACGATTTACATCCCCTTTATTTATTCCTGTCTTCCATTTATACACCTCAATCATATCCCCCCTAATTCTACGTCTTTCTAGAGAGTGCAGTTTCAGGGCCCTTAGTCTATCCTCATAGGGAAGGTTTCTGATACATGGGATCAACTTTGTCATCCTCCTTTGTACATTCTCCAGAGAATTTATATCCATTCTGTAATACGGTGACCAAAACTGTGCAGCATAATCTAAATGAGGCCTAACCAAGGATGTATAGAGTTGAAGAACAACATGAGGACTCCTATTATTTATGCTTCTTGATATGAAGCCAAGGATTCTATTAGCTTTATTGCGAACACTTATGCACTGTTGTCTTGGTTTCAGATTACTGCTAACCAGAACTCCTAAATCTTTTTCGCAATCCGTAATATTAAGATCTACATTATTTAGTTTATATGTGGCTTGGTTATTGTCCTGTCCAACATTTAGAACTTTGCATTTGTCTATATTAAACTGCATCTGCCACTTCTCCGACCACTGCATCAGTCTATTCAAATCTTCCTGGAGTGCTCGAATGTCCTCGTCAGAATGAATTCGACGGCCTATTTTGGTGTCATCGGCAAACTTGCCGACGTCGCTCTTTATGCCCTCATCTATGTCGTTTATGTAGATTGTGAACAGCAGGGGGCCCAACACTGACCCCTGTGGAACACCGCTCGTGACACTTCCCCACTCTGATTTCTCCCCATTTATGCAAACTCTCTGCTGCCTATTTGTCAACCATGCCTCTATCCAGGAAAAAATTTCTCCTCCTATTCCATGTGCTTTAATTTTCCTCAATAGTCTCTGATGTGGGACCCTGTCAAAAGCCTTACTGAAGTCCATATACACAATATCATATTCATTACCATGATCTACCTCCTCAAATACCTTAGTGAAAAAAGTTAATAAATTCGTAAGGCAGGAACGCCCCTTTGTAAAACCATGCTGAGATTCGTTGATTAATTTATGCTTTTCAAGGTGGCTACGAACTGCCTCGGCAATTATTGATTCCATAAATTTTCCCACTATGGAGGTTAGGCTTATTGGTCTATAGTTCGAAGCTAAGGACCTGTCACCTGTTTTGAAAATAGGTATCACATTTGCCATTTTCCACTTATCTGGCACCATGCCAGTTTGTAGTGATATGTTGAAAAGATTAGCCAAAGGTGTGCTAAGCTCCTCTTTACATTCCTTTAGAACCCTTGCATACAGTTCATCAGGGCCTAGGGATTTGTTAGGTTTTAATTTATCTATTTGCCTAAGGACCATGTCACTTGTGACCCTAATAGTGCACAGTTTATTATCGTCCTGTTCTACATAATTTATCATTACTGGAATATCGCTGGTATCCTCCTGTGTAAAAACTGAGAGGAAGTATGTGTTAAAAATTCTACACATTTCCTTATCACTGTCAGTGAGCTGACCCGAGGAACTTTTGAGTGGGCCTATCTTGTCCCTGATCTTACTTCTGTATACCTGAAAGAATCCTTTTGGGTTAGTCTTCGATTCTCTTGCAACTTTAACCTCATAATCTCTTTTTGCTTTTCTAATTCCCTTTTTTATTTCTCTCTTTAACTGAATATATCGATTTCTCAATTGCCCCTCTCCTCTTTTGATTTGCCTATATATGCCTCTCTTTTGACCAATCAGATATTTTAATCTATTGTTCATCCATTTAGGATCATTTTTGTTTGATCTGATTTCCCTATTTGGAACATAATTTGACTGAGCAGCTAGAACTATGCCCTGGAAAGCATCGTATCGGCAACCATCACCACCTACCTGACCCTTAGTCAGGTCATTCCAGTTCAGCCCACCTAAGTAATTTTTCAGTCCTATGAAATCAGCCAAGCGAAAGTCAGGGACGGAGACTTGATTGCCATTATTAGGGGAATTCCATGATATATTAAAACTGAGTGATTTGTGATCACTTTCCCCAAGCTCATCATTAACCTCAAGATTATTAATTAGTGTTTCCCTACTGGCAAGAACCAAGTCAAGGAGGTTATTTCCCCTAGTTGGCTCTTGTCACAAACTGTTTTAAAAAACAATCCTGGATCGTATCAAGAAAGTCACCTGACTCTAAATTTCCTGTCAAATTGCTCCAGTCAATCTGTCTATAGTTGAAATCTCCCATTAGCACGACATTTTCGTATGTAGATGCCTTACGAATTTCATCACATAGAAGTTTACTGCACTCCCTATCAAGATTTGGGGCCCTGTAAATCACACCCAAAATTAGTTTTTCTCGGCCCTCGAGAAGCTGTAACCAAACAGATTCAGTGGCTGACGCTTCGAATTTAATATCTTGTCTAACACAACAATTTAAATTGTCTCTGACATACATCGCTACTCCACCACCTTTCCTGTTGACCCTGTCAGTGTGGAATAATTTATAGCCTTAAAAACAGAAATCGCAGCAACGGATTCAACTTGGGTAAATTTAGAATTATGAAGGATACAGTAAAGCGTTGGTTTAGCAATAATTGTAGACGAGTGAAACTCTTTAATGTCTGTGAGTTTTAAAAATAGGTAGGACAGGTACTGAAGTGGGTGAGAGTAGAACCTTCCTAGATAGTCTACAGGACCTGCCTAGAGCAAGGGCCAGTGGGACCTGCCTAGAGCAAGGGCCAGTGGGACCTGCCTAGAGCAAGGGTCAGTGGGACCTGCCTAGAGCAAGGGTCAGTGGGACCTGCCTAGGGCAAGGGCCAGTGGGACCTGCCTAGGGCAAGGGCCAGTGGGACCTGCCTAGGGCAAGGGCCAGTGGGACCTGCCTAGGGCAAGGGCCAGTGGGACCTGCCTAGGGCAAGGGCCAGTGGGACCTGCCTAGAGCAAGGGCCAGTGGGACCTGCCTAGAGCAAGGGCCAGTGGGACCTGCCTAGAGCAAGGGCCAGTGGGACCTGCTTAGAGCAAGGGCCAGTGGGACCTGCCTAGAGCAAGGGCCAGTGGGACCTGCCTAGAGCAAGGGCCAGTGGGACCTGCCTAGAGCAAGGGCCAGTGGGACCTGCCTAGAGCAAGGGCCAGTGGGACCTGCCTAGAGCAAGGGCCAGTGGGACCTGCCTAGAGCAAGGGCCAGTGGGACCTGCCTAGAGCAAGGGCCAGTGGGACCTGCCTAGAGCAAGGGCCAGTGGGACCTGCCTAGAGCAAGGGCCAGTGGGACCTGCCTAGAGCAAGGGCCAGTGGGACCTGCCTAGAGCAAGGGCCAGTGGGACCTGCCTAGAGCAAGGGCCAGTGGGACCTGCCTAGAGCAAGGGCCAGTGGGACCTGCCTAGAGCAAGGGCCAGTGGGACCTGCCTAGAGCAAGGGCCAGTGGGACCTGCCTAGAGCAAGGGCCAGTGGGACCTGCCTAGAGCAAGGGCCAGTGGGACCTGCCTAGAGCAAGGGCCAGTGGGACCTGCCTAGAGCAAGGGCCAGTGGGACCTGCCTAGAGCAAGGGCCAGTGGGACCTGCCTAGAGCAAGGGCCAGTGGGACCTGCCTAGAGCAAGGGCCAGTGGGACCTGCCTAGAGCAAGGGCCAGTGGGACCTGCCTAGAGCAAGGGCCAGTGGGACCTGCCTAGAGCAAGGGCCAGTGGGACCTGCCTAGAGCAAGGGCCAGTGGGACCTGCCTAGAGCAAGGGCCAGTGGGACCTGCCTAGAGCAAGGGCCAGTGGGACCTGCCTAGAGCAAGGGCCAGTGGGACCTGCCTAGAGCAAGGGCCAGTGGGACCTGCCTAGAGCAAGGGCCAGTGGGACCTGCCTAGAGCAAGGGCCAGTGGGACCTGCCTAGAGCAAGGGCCAGTGGGACCTGCCTAGAGCAAGGGCCAGTGGGACCTGCCTAGAGCAAGGGCCAGTGGGACCTGCCTAGAGCAAGGGCCAGTGGGACCTGCCTAGAGCAAGGGCCAGTGGGACCTGCCTAGGGAAAGGGCCAGTGGGACCTGCCTAGGGAAAGGGCCAGTGGGACCTGCCTAGAGCAAGGGCCAGTGGGACCTGCCTAGAGCAAGGGCCAGTGGGACCTGCCTAGGGAAAGGGCCAGTGGGACCTGCCTAGAGCAAGGGCCAGTGGGACCTGCCTAGAGCAAGGGCCAGTGGGACCTGTCTGGCATGGACCTCCTAGATCCCTGTGTTATTTAGTAGAGACTAAGGGGTTACCACTGAGCCACGAGCTAACTTCTAACTTTCTTTAATTACGAATCCCATGTTTTATAATTTAAAAAAAATAGTCTCGTTAAAATGCCAACTTTATTAGTGTTTTTTTTAAATGTTGATGTATATGAACAATATAAACAAAATCGTAAAAGAATACAGTATGTGTTGTTATTACTAATAAAACAAAGGAACGTAGCTGAAGTTAAAAGCTGTGTTGTATAGTTTACAACAATCAGAGTATACATATAGAAAGAGTTGTCAATCTCCATGCACGTACAGAGAGAAATAATTTAACACATTTTAGGAATTAAAGTATTTTTGATACTAGTCTACACGAGGGAAAATGTTACCGTAATGACTGGAGGCGATAGGTGTTATGCCTAACTAAACTTGGCAACAGTGTAACAATGGTTCTGAGTGTAAGCTCAGAATCCCAAGGTGAGACGCAACACTTCCGGTATACAACTAATTCACCATTTAGAGAGGGAACTTCGCACGATGTTTCGGTACATTCTGTCTCACTAATCAAGGTACGGACCTGAACGTAATCTAAAAAGTGTCTCTAATTAAAGATGGTATCAAATACAGAGAGGTGAGTAAGATGTATGTGCAGTACCAGGATATTTAATGAAGCAACCTTTCACTCTTAGACGCCTCTTTAGATATCCTAATGCTACCTGGACGGTGTTTCGGGGGTCAACGCCGCCGTGATCCAGTCCTTGACCAAGCCTGATCAACCAGGCTGTTACTGCTGGCCGCACGTAGTCCAGCATACGAACCATAACCCAGATGATCGGGTACTGACTTTAGGTATCTGTCCAGATCCCTCATGAAGGCAGCCAGGGGTCTATTGGTAATTCCCCTTATGCCTGGTGGGAGGCTGATAAACAGCCTTGGGCCCTGACAGAGGTCTTTACAATGGTGCCTCTACTGAAGACGACTGCTGCGCAGGAGAAACGTTTCGCCAATAAAGAGTTCAAAGTGCTTCCTATATCTTATTCAACTTTTCGGTGTATATACCACTTAATGATATAAGAACATAAGGAGATAATAGAGGTCAAGGCAGTAGGCCTACTGGCCCATGCTAGGCAGGTCATGTACCTGCAATACCTACATTTAAAGCTACCCAAGGTACTTGCCTTAATGATGCTACTTGGGAGTTGTGGAAATGATCTAGCCACGGCATTGGGGATTCTTCCAGCCACTGTATTGAAGGTTGTTCCAGCCACGGTACTGACCTGCCAAAATACTGTGGCATGTAAATTGTTCTAGCCACGGTATTAGGGATAGTTCCAGCCGCAGTACCGTGAGTTGTTCCAGCCATGGTATTGGAAATAGTTCCAGCCATGGTATTGTGACAAATTTTTCTTCCTGGAGTTTCATTACTGAATGAACTGTAAATCAGGGAGTTACAATCAGGGCTTTGACAGGAAGGATTCTTGGTGCTGGTGAAGGCATCGTTATCCAAGGAAATGCAGCTACCCTTACGAAATTCAGTATCTTATAGGCGGATGGTACCTGGAGGTTATTCCGGGGATCAACGCCCCCGCGGCCCGGCCCATGACCAGGCCTCCCGATGGATCAGGGCCTGATCAACTAGGCTGTTACTGCTGGCCGCACGCAGTCCAACGTACGAGCCACAGCCCGGCTGATCCGGCACTGACTTTAGGTATCTGTCCAGCTCTCTCTTGAAGGCAGCCAGGGGTTTATTGGCAATTCCCCTAATGCTTGATGGGAGGCTGTTGAACAGTTTTGGGCCTCGGACACTTATGGTGTTTTCTCTTAGTGTACCAATGGCGCCCCTACTTTTTATTGGGGGCATTTTGCATCGCCTGCCCAGTCTTTTACTTTCGTAGGGAGTGATTTCTGTGTGCAGATTTGGGACCATTCCTTCCAAGATTTTCCAAGTGTAGATTATGATATATCTCTCCCTCCTGCGTTCCAACGAGTACAAGTCAAGTGCTTCCAAGCGTTCCCAGTAGTTAAGGTGCTTGACAGAACTTATACGTGCAGTAAAGGATCTCTGTACACTCTCTAGATCTGCGATTTCACCTGCTTTGAATGGAGATGTTAATGTACAGCAGTATTCCAGCCTAGAGAGAACAAGTGATTTGAAAAGGATCATCATGGGCTTGGCATCTCTCGGGAGGTTTAATTAGCACAGGTAAGTTTAAAGTGACGGGGGTCTGACGTGACGGGGGTCTGACGTGACGGGGGTCTGACGTGACGGGGGTCTGACGTGGCGGGGGTCTGACGTGGCGGGGGCCTGACGTGAGGAGAGTCTGACGTGACGGGGATTTAAAGTGACGGTGGTTTAAAGTGACGGTGGTTTAAAGTGACGGGGGTTTAAAGTGACGGGGTTTCACGTGAGGAAGGTTAATGTTACGATTTTTCCCCCCACGGTGGATTGAATGTTGGATAAAGGCATTAAGACAGGATGGAAGGGGTGCAAGCTGTGAAGGGGTAGGTGTAGTGGAGTTACGGCAGGGGGAGAGGAGGGAGTAATGACAGGGGAAGGCAGGGAGTAACAGGGAAGAACGAGACGGGAGTAATGGAAGGAAGAGGTTTAGACAAGGTTCTAAAATGAGGGAAACAGACGAGTAGGCGGGTGGAGTGGTGGCAGTGGGTGAAGGAGTGGGTGAGGTTGTCTGGGGTGGTGGTGGCAGTGGGTGTGGTTGGGTGGTGGTGGCAGTGGGTGTGATTGGGTGGTGGTGGCAGTGGGTGTGGGTGGTGGTGGTGGGGGATTGGGGACCCCAACAAAGTTCAGAAGGGGTGAGGCAACATTGTGTAAGAGAGTCTTGAGGGATTATATGTCAGGGATTTTAATTAAGTAATGTAAGATGCTCTGATTTTCAGCTGTGTTAGCGGAGACTTATTACAGTGGAATATTGTGAGGCACCACAGTACAGTGGAATATTGTGAGGCACCACAGTACAGTGGAGTATTGTGAGGCACCACAGTACAGTGGAGTATTGTGAGGCACCACAGTACAGTGGAATATAGTGAGGCACCACAGTACAGTGGAATATAGTGAGGCACCACAGTACAGTGGAATATAGTGAGGCACCACAGTACAGTGGAATATTGTGAGGCACCACAGTACAGTGGTATATTGTGAGGCACCACAGTACAGTGGAATATTGTGAGGCACCACAGTACAGTGGAGTATTGTGAGGCACCACAGTACAGTGGAATATTGTGAGGCACCACAGTACAGTGGAATATTGTGAGGCACCACAGTACAGTGGAATATTGTGAGGCACCACAGTACAGTGGAATATTGTGAGGCACCACAGTACAGTGGAATATTGTGAGGCACCACAGTACAGTGGAGTATTGTGAGGCACCACAGTACAGTGGAATATTGTGAGGCACCACAGTACAGTGGAATATTGTGAGGCACCACAGTACAGTGGAATATTGTGAGGCACCACAGTACAGTGGAATATTGTGAGGCACCACAGTACAGTGGAATATTGTGAGGCACCACAGTACAGTGGAATATTGTGAGGCACCACAGTACAGTGGAATATTGTGAGGCACCACAGTACAGTGGAATATTGTGAGGCACCACAGTACAGTGGAATATTGTGAGGCACCACAGTACAGTGGAATATTGTGAGGCACCACAGTACAGTGGAATATTGTGAGGCACCACAGTACAATATTGTGAGGCACCACAGTACAGTGGAATATTGTGAGGCACCACAGTACAGTGGAATAGTACAGTGTGAGGCACCACAGTACAGTGGAATATTGTGAGGCACCACAGTACAGTGGAATATTGTGAGGCACCACAGTACAGTGGAAGTAGTGAGGCACCACAGTACAGTGGAATATTGTGAGGCACCACAGTACAGTGGAGTATTGTGAGGCACCACAGTACAGTGGAGTATTGTGGTACAGTGGAATATAGTGAGGCACCACAGTACATATTGTGAGGCACCACAGTACAGTGGAATATTGTGAGGCACCACAGTACAGTGGAATATTGTGAGGCACCACAGTACAGTGGAATATTGTGAGGCACCACAGTACAGTGGAATATTGTGAGGCACCACAGTACAGTGGAATATTGTGAGGCACCACAGTACAGTGGAATATAGTGAGGCACCACAGTACAGTGGAATATAGTGAGGCACCACAGTACAGTGGAATATTGAGGCACCACAGTACAGTGGAATATAGTGAGGCACCACAGTACAGTGGAATATTGAGGCACCACAGTACAGTACAGTGGAATTGTATATATTGTGAGGCACCACAGTACAGTGGAATATTGTGAGGCACCACAGTACAGTGGAATATACAGTGGTGAGGCACCACAGTACAGTGGAATATTGTGAGGCACCACAGTACAGTGGAATATTGTGAGGCACCACAGTACAGTGGAATATTGTGAGGCACCACAGTACAGTGGAATATTGTGAGGCACCACAGTACAGTGGAATATTGTGAGGCACCACAGTACAGTGGAATATTGTGAGGCACCACAGTACAGTGGAATATTGTGAGGCACCACAGTACAGTGGAATATTGTGAGGCACCACAGTACAGTGGAATATTGTGAGGCACCACAGTACAGTGGAATATTGTGAGGCACCACAGTACAGTGGAATATTGTGAGGCACCACAGTACAGTGGAATATTGTGAGGCACCACAGTACAGTGGAATATTGTGAGGCACCACAGTACAGTGGAATATTGTGAGGCACCACAGTACAGTGGAATATTGTGAGGCACCACAGTACAGTGGAATATTGTGAGGCACCACAGTACAGTGGAATATTGTGAGGCACCACAGTACAGTGGAATATTGTGAGGCACCACAGTACAGTGAGGCACCACAGACAGTGGAATATTGTGAGGCACCACAGTACAGTGGAATATTGTGAGGCACCACAGTATTGTGAGGCACCACAGTACAGTGGAATATTGTGAGGCACCACAGTACAGTGGAATATTGTGAGGCACCACAGTACAGTGGAATATTGTGAGGCACCACAGTACAGTGGAATATTGTGAGGCACCACAGTACAGTGGAATATTGTGAGGCACCACAGTACAGTACAGTGGAATATTGTGAGGCACCACAGTACAGTGGAATATTGTGAGGCACCACAGTACAGTGGAATATTGTGAGGCACAGTGGAATATTGTGACAGTACAGTGGAATATTGTGAGGCACCACAGTACAGTGGAATATTGTGAGGCACCACAGTACAGTGGAATATTGTGAGGCACCACAGTACAGTGGAATATTGTGAGGCACCACAGTACATTGTGAGGCACCACAGTACAGTGGAATATTGTGAGGCACCACAGTACAGTGGAATATTGTGAGGCACCACAGTACAGTGGAATATTGTGAGGCACCACAGTACAGTGGAATATTGTGAGGCACCACAGTACAGTGGAATATTGTGAGGCACCACAGTACAGTGGAATATTGTGAGGCACCACAGTACAGTGGAATATTGTGAGGCACCACAGTACAGTGGAATATTGTGAGGCACCACAGTACAGTGGAGGCACCACAGTACAGTGGAATATTGTGAGGCACCACAGTACAGTGGAATATTGTGAGGCACCACAGTACAGTGGAATATAGTGAGGCACCACAGTACAGTGGAATATAATGAGGCACCACAGTACAGTGGAATATAATGAGGCACCACAGTACAGTGGAATATAATGAGGCACCACAGTACAGTGGAATATAATGAGGCACCACAGTACAGTGGAATATAATTAGGCACCACAGTACAGTGGAATATAATTAGGCACCACAGTACAGTGGAATATAATGAGGCACCACAGTACAGTCTAACTGTAGAACCAGTTGACAGTCAGGGCTCTTAACTGGAGGTGAATGTTGTAGACGCGGAAAACTGTGAAGATGAGAGAAGGAAGGAAGGAAGGAAGGGAGGGAGGAAGGAAGGAAGGGAGGAAGGAAGGAAGGAAGGAAGGAAGGAAGGAAGGGAGGAAGGAAGGAAGGAAGGAAGGAAGGAAGGGAGGAAGGAAGGAAGGAAGGAAGGGAGGAAGGAAGGAAGGAAGGAAGGGAGGAAGGAAGGAAGGAAGGAAGGGAGGAAGGAAGGAAGGAAGGAAGGAAGGGAGGAAGGGAGGAAGGAAGGGAGGAAGGAAGGGAGGAAGGGAGGGAGGAAGGAAGGAAGGGAGGAAGGAAGGAAGCAAAGGCGGGAGGAAGGATGTGTGTGTGGAAGATGTGAAGAGGGAATTTAAGGTAATCAGTCCCTCAGCCTTGAAAAAGATACCCAAGTACCGTACATGTCTCGTGTACTAAACCATAAATATATTGATACACGTGAATGTAGGTTAGCCACTGACGAAAAGCGAACCAAGACATCAGTAACTACTGACGTACCCGTGATGGTGGTATCGAAGCTCCACCATACCATAAGAATGGCAACTGGACATATCTAAAACAAAGAAATAAAGTTCAGCAGATTTCTCTATTGACCGCCTGGTCAACCATGCTGTTGGTGCTAGCGGCCCGCAGCCTCACGTTGCGATATCATCTTATCACTTGCTAGAAATATTTGTCCAGTTTCCTCTTGAAAACTTCTGTATTAGTCCGGCTATATTTTTGATGCATACTGGTAACGGGTTGCGAGTCTAGCACCACGGATGTTGGGTGTGTACAGGCAGGGATGCTGGTGTTACACTCATATATTGTGTGGAATTATGTGATGGTCAGGACGTTCATGCCTGCTAACCTGGTTGTGGGATCTTGTCTTAACTCCGCGTTGAAATCCCATTGCCAGCTTATATGTACATCCTTTCTCTCTTTTCGGTCCTTCTCCACTTCCTTCACTCCCCAAAAGAATATTGGAGAGTTTTTCTTTGTGGCAGAACAATTGAATGGAAGAGAAGAGGTATGTGCTACGGCCACTGAAACTACAAAAAAAACGATGAAATAGTTCTACACTTGTAGCTACACTGAAGACTAGGCACCGTGATCAGTTCTACACTTGTAGCTACACTGAAGACTAGGCACCGTGACCAGTTCTACACTCGTAGCTACACTGAAGACTAGGCACCGTGATAAGTTCTACACTCGTAGCTACACTGAAGACTAGGCACCGTGATAAGTTCTACACTCGTAGCTACACTGAAGACTAGGCACCGTGACCAGTTCTACACTTGTAGCTACACTGAAGACTAGGCACCGTGATAAGTTCTACACTCGTAGCTACACTGAAGACTAGGCACCGTGACCAGTTCTACACTTGTAGCTACACTGAAGACTAGGCACCGTGATAAGTTCTACACTCGTAGCTACACTGAAGACTAGGCACCGTGATCAGTTCTACACTTGTAGCTACAAACACTAAAGACGGGAATATTGCTGGAACAGTGGCATAAACTTTCAAGAAGCTGAATTCAGGTGCCGGATCAGCCAGGTTATGGCTATTTGGGCCTGCGGCCTGCTAACACAGCCTAGTTGACAAAGTGGTCAAGAGAGCGAAGCCTGTTTTCAAGCAGGGCTCCGGGGAGTGAAAGAGTTCTTGAAACCGGCACAGGTAAGACGGGAACAAGAAGCATGATTCTGCTTCTGTGGCAACAGACATCCAGGAATAAATTGATATAATCACTCGGACGAGCTCCCTTCGAGGCGGGGAAGGGGGAGGGGGGTTGCCTTGATGCTACTGAAGTTATCCTATCCCAGGTGGAGCTACCTTCTCTTTCCGTGGATCAAACCTGATTGTGTCCCATTCCACTGGCGCCACACAACCCCTACGCTGTCTTAACACAGGAGTGGCGTCCCTCAAGGAACTATGTTCCCACCTCTTCTTTTCCTGGTACACATCAAGGAACTGCTGGACCAAGGTCTTAATGCTGATGAAAGTCTCATGATCCAAGGAATTGGAGTAACCTTCTTCCTCGAATCAAACGTGATTACTTCTAATTCCCCAGGCGTTGTATGACCCTTAGGAGTTTACCACTTCACTATGAATATAATTGTGAAAAATGAGAAAGATAAGAGGAGAGGCCAGTGAGAGGCTCCAAGATGACTTGCATAGGCTGTGAATGTGGTTAGGTAGGTGAGTACTAGACTTAGTCATGGCAAGTGAGTACTACAGTTACAATCATGGTAGGTGGAAAGCAATGAAAATAAGGGTGTTAAAGACCAGCCACTGAACTCGGCCTTGAAGGAGAGGCAGGTTTAACAACGTACAAGGCGGTACATACTGTACGTAGGTAAGCATGTCACTAAGTGGCAATACATGTCAGCTGTACAACTTTCGTGCCATATGCAGAACTAGTTAGCCTAATACCTCCCTTGATGAAATTACTATGTTATTCTCATTGTTGTTGCTTTATTCGTCAGCGAAAATCTCCTGAGACTGGGTTTTGTTATAAGTTGTCATTCAGTGGTTGTGGCACTATGGCGGGGGTGTGGCAAGACGGTGTGTGTAAGAGCACATTTGAAGGTCATGACAAGTCATCTCTGGCTTACTGGTCGGGCTCTGGTCCAAATAAAATCTTATTCGTCCTTGAGTATTCCGCGCTGGAATGGAGCCTTAAACTTGCGTATCCAAATGTTCGCGACCGATATTGGTAACGAAAGTAAGAGGAATGAACTGAAGGAGATTGTCCTAACAAACCTAGAAGATAGAATGATCAGGAAAAACGTTTTTGACTTGCCAAGTATCCATAGGACAAGAGTGGTTACAAACAGGCTGTTTTGAGATGCGAAGCGAGGAAGCCAGGGAAAATGCATGACAACTGAAGAAACAAAGAAGCATGGGCGCAAAGAATTCCTTTGTTATTTTCAGACAAGTGGAAGGAAACAGATAAAGATATAATGAAAACAAATATAATACACAATTTAAAAAGAAGGTATGATTGGATGCTGAAGGCCGGACATTTATTAAAGGAAACGTTTCGCCACGAGTGGCTTCGTCAGTCCTAAGACAGAGATAACGAAGAACGAGTATAAATAGTGACTCGGAGTCGTTCCTTAGTTATCTCTGTATTAAGACTGAAGAAGCTATTAATAAATGTTATGAACTGTGAATATGAAAATAGTATACAATACCGACAGGTAATGTAAATAAGTGTCTGTTTCACAAGTTCTAAATGTTGGACAGGACAATAACCATGCCACATATAAACTAAATAATGTAGATCTTGAACATTAAAATGGTATAAAATACCGACAGGTTGTTAGGTAAGACACATATGCAACAGTTAGGTATCTTTATTTTGAAACGTTTCGCCTACACAGTAGGCTTCTTCAGTCGAGTACAGAAAAGTTGATAGAAGCAGAAAACTTTAAGGGTGATGAACTGATTACATCGTCTTCAAGTATTTTCTGCTTCTATCAACTTTTCTGTACTCGACTGAAGAAGCCTACTGTGTAGGCGAAACGTTTCAAAATAAAGATACCTAACTGTTGCATATGTGTCTTACCTAACAATGTAGATCTTAATATTACGGATTGCGAAAAAGATTTAGGAGTTCTGGTTAGCAGTAATCTGAAACCAAGACAACAGTGCATAAGTGTTCGCAATAAAGCTAATAGAATCCTTGGCTTCATATCAAGAAGCATAAATAATAGGAGTCCTCAGGTTGTTCTTCAACTCTATACATCCTTGGTTAGGCCTCATTTAGATTATGCTGCACAGTTTTGGTCACCGTATTACAGAATGGATATAAATTCTCTGGAAAATGTACAAAGGAGGATGACAAAGATGATCCCATGTATCAGAAACCTTCCCTATGAGGATAGACTAAGGGCCCTGAAACTGCACTCTCTAGAAAGACGTAGAATTAGGGGGGATATGATTGAGGTGTATAAATGGAAGACAGGAATAAATACAGGGGATGTAAATAGTGTGCTGAAAATATCTAGCCTAGACAGGACTCGCAGCAATGGTTTTAAGTTGGAAAAATTCAGATTCAGGAAGGATATAGGAAAGTACTGGTTTGGTAATAGAGTTGTGGATGAGTGGAACAGACTCCCAAGTACCGTTATAGAGGCCAGAACGTTGTGTAGCTTTAAAAATAGGTTGGATAAATACATGAGTAGATGTGGGTGGGTGTGAGTTAGACCTGATAGCTTGTGCTAACAGGTCGGTTGCCGTGTTCCTCCCTTAAGTCAATGTGACCTGACCTGACTAGGTTGGGTGCATTGGCTTAAGCCGGTAGGAGACTTGGACCTGCCTCGCATGGGCCAGTGGGCCTTCTGCAGTGTTCCTTCGTTCTTATGTTCTTATGTTCTTACATCTTGTCGGCATCACGATACCATTTGTCACAACTAGGTGAGCACAGTGCGTTCCCGTGCCTTCATCACAGTCACCATTACATGTATGCTTCACACAACACTGATAGTCACCTCCAGGGAGTGTTACCAACATGACTGACACACACATGACTACCACTCCACTAGGTGACTCCCTCCATCACCCCTCCACTAGGTGACTTCCTCCATCACCCCTCCACTAGGTGACTCCCTCCATCACCCCTCCACTAGGTGACTTCCTCCATCACCCCTCCACTAGGTGACTCCATCACCCCTCCACTAGGTGACTCCCTCCATCACCCCTCCACTAGGCGACTCCATCACCCCTCCACTAGGTGACTCCCTCCTTCCATCACCCTTCCACTAGGTGACTCCCTCCATCACCCTTCTACTAGGTGACTCCCTCCATCACCCTTCCACTAGGTGACTCCCTCCATCACCCCTCCACTAGGTGACTTCCTCCATCACCCCTCCACTAGGTGACTCCCTCCATCACCCCTCCACTAGGTGACTCCATTACCCCTCCACTAGGTGACTCCATCCCTCCACTAGGTGACTCCTTCCATCACCCCTCCACTAGGTGACTTCCTCCATCACCCCTCCACTTGATGGCTCCCTCCATCACCCCTCCACTAGGTGACTCCATCACCCCTCCACTAGGTGACTCCATCCCTCCACTAGGTGACTCCCTCCATCACCCCTCCACTAGGTGACTCCACCACTCCACTAGGTGACTCCCTCCATCATCCCTCCACTAGGTGACTCCCTCCATCACCCCTCCACTAGGTGACTCCCTCCATCACCCCTCCACTAGGTGGCTCCCTCCATCACCCCTCCAATAGGTGACTCCATCACCCCTCCAGTAGGTGACTCCATCATCCCTCCACTAGGTGACTCCATCATCCCTCCACTAGGTGACTCCCTCCATCACCCCTCCACTACGTGACTCCATCACCCCTCCACTAGGTGACTCCCTCCATCACCCCTCCACTAGGTGACTCCACCCCTCCACTAGGTGACTCCACCCCTCCACTAGGTGACTCCCTCCATCACTCCTCCACTAGGTGACTCCCTCCATCACCCCTCCACTAGGTGACTCCCTCCAACACCCCTCCAATTGGTGGCTCCCTCCACCACCCCTCCACTAGGTGACTCCCTCCACCACCCCTCCACTAGGTGACTCCACCACCCCTCCACTAGGTGACTCCCTCCACCACCCCTCCACTAGGTGACTCCCTCCATCACCCCTCCACTAGGTGACTCCATCACCCCTCCACTAGGTGACTCCATCACCCCTCCACTAGGTGGCTCCCTCCATCACCCCTCCACTAGGTGACTCCCTCCCTCCACCCCTCCACTAGGTGACTCAATCCATCACCCCTCCACTAGGTGACTCCCTCCATCACCCCTCCACTAGGTGACTCCCTCCATCACCCCTCCACTAGGTGACTCCCTCCATCACCCCTCCAGGTGGCTCCCTCCATCACCCCTCCACTAGGTGACTCCATCATCCCTCCACTAGGTGACTCCCTCCATCACCCCTCCCCTAGGTGACTCCCTCCACTAGGTGACTCCCTCCATCACCCCTCCACTAGGTGACTCCCTCCATCACCCTTCCACTAGGTGACTCCATCACCCTTCCACTAGGTGACTCCCTTCATCACCCCTCCACTAGGTGACTCCCTCCATCACCCCTCCACTAGGTGACTCCCTCCATCACCCCTCCACAGGTGACTCCCTCCATCACCCCTCCACTAGGTGACTCCATCACCCCTCCACTAGGTGACTCCATCACCCCTCCACTAGGTGACTCCCTCCATCACCCTTCCACTAGGTGACTCCCTCCATCATCCCTCCACTAGGTGACTCCCTCCATCACCCCTCCACTAGGTGACTCCCTCCATCACCCCTCCACAGGTGACTCCCTCCCTCCATCACCCTTCCACTAGGTGACTCCATCACTCTTCCACTAGGTGACTCCCTCCATCACCCTTCCACTAGGTGACTCCATCACCCCTCCACTAGGTGACTCCCTCCATCACCCCTCCACTAGGCGACTCCCTCCATCACCCCTCCACTAGGTGGCTCCCTCCATCACCCCTCCACTAGGTGACTCCACCCCTCCACTAGGCGACTCCCTCCATCACCCCTCCACTAGGTGGCTCCCTCCATCACCCCTCCACTAGGTGACTCCCTCCATCACCCCTCCACTAGGTGACTCCCTCCATCACCCCTCCACTAGGTGGCTCCCTCCATCATCCCTCCACTAGGTGGCTCCCTCCATCATCCCTCCACAGGAGACTCCCTCCATCACCCCTCCACTAGGTGACTCCCTCCATCACCCTTCCACTAGGTGACTCCTTCCATCACCCCTCCACTAGGTGACTCCCTCCATCACCCCTCCACTAGGTGACTCCCTCCATCACCCTTCCAGTAGGTGGCTCCCTCCATCACCCTTCCACTAGGTGGCTCCCTCCATCACCCTTCCACTGGGTGACTCTCCATCACCCCTCCACTAGGTGACTCCCTCCATCACCCCTCCACAGAAGACTCCCTCCATCACCCCTCCACTAGGTGACTCCCTCCATCACCCCTCCACAGGTGACTTCGTCCCTCCATCACCCTTCTACTAGGTGACTCCCTCCATCACCCTTCCACTAGGTGGCTCCCTCCATCACCCCTCCACTAGGTGACTCCCTCCATCACCCCTCCACAGAAGACTTTCCATCACCCCTCCAGTAGGTGACTCCCTCCATCACCCCTCCACTAGGTGACTCCCTCCCTCCACCCCTCCACTAGGTGACTCCCTCCATCACCCTTCCACTAGGTGACTCCCTCCATCACCCTTCCACTAGGTGTCTCCCTCCGTTACCCCTCCACTAGGTGACTCCCTCAATCACCCTTCCACTAGGTGACTCCCTCCATCACCCCTCCACTAGGTGACTCCCTCCATCACCCCTCCACTAGGTGACTCCCTCCATCACCCCTCCACAGGTGACTCCCTCCATCACCCCTTCACTAGGTGACTCCACCCCTCCACTAGGTGACTCCCTCCATCACCCTTCCACTAGGTGACTCCCTCCATCACCCCTCCACTAGGTGACTCCCTCCATCACCCCTCCACTAGGTGACTCCCTCCATCACCCCTCCACTAGGTGACTCCATCACCCCTCCACTAGGTGACTCCATCACCCCTCCACTAGGTGACTCCATCACCCCTCCACTAGGTGACTCCCTCCATCACCCTTCCACTAGGTGACTCCCTCCATCACCCTTCCACTAGGTGACTCCCTCCATCACCCACTAGGTGACTCCCTCCATCACTCCTCCACTAGGTGACTCCCTCCACCCCTCCACTAGGTGACTCCCTCCATCACCCCTCCACTAGGTGACTCCACCCCTCCACTAGGTGACTCCATCACCCCTCCACTAGGTGACTCCCTCCATCATCCCTCCACAAGATGACTCCCTCCCTCCATCACCCTTCCACTAGGTGACTCCCTCCATCACCCCTCCACTAGGTGACTCCATCACCCCTCCACTAGGTGACTCCCTCCATCACCCTTCCACTAGGTGGCTCCATCACCCCTCCACTAGGTGACTCGATCACCCCTCCACTAGGCGACTCCATCACCCCTCCACTAGGTGGCTCCCTCCATCACCCCTCCACTAGGTGACTCCCTCCATCAACCCGCCACAAGGTGGCTCCATCCATCACCCCTCCCTCCATCACCCCTCCACTAGGTGACTCCCTCACCCCTCCACTAGGTGGCTCCCTCCATCACTCCTCCACTAGGCTCCCTCCATCACCCCTCCACTAGGTGACTCCACCCCTCCACTAGGTGACTCCACCCCTCCACTAGGTGACTCCCTCCATCACCCCTCTACTAGGTGACTCCCTCCATCACCCCTCCACTAGGTGGCTCCCTCCATCACCCCTCCACTAGGTGACTCCATCACCCCTGGACTAGGTGACTCCCTCCATCACCCCTCCACTAGGTGGCTCCCTCCATCACCCCTCCACTAGGTGGCTCCCTCCATCACCCCTCCACTAGGTGACTCCCTCCATCACCCCTCCACTAGGTGACTCCATCACCCCTCCACTAGGTGACTCCCTCCATCATCCCTCCACTAGGTGACTCCCTCCACTAGGTGACTCCCTCTACTAGGTGACTCCCCCCATCACCCCTCCACTAGGTGACTCCCTCCATCACCCCTCCACTAGGTGGCTCCCTCCATCACCCCTCCACTAGTTGACTCCATCATCCCTTTACTTGGTGACTCCATCACCCCTCCACTAGGTGACTCCCTCCATCACTCCACTAGGTGACTCCCTCCATCACTCCTCCACTAGGTGACTCCCTCCATCACTCCTCCACTAGGTGACTCCCTCCATCACCCCTCCACTAGGTGACTCCCTCCATCACTCCTCCACTAGGTGACTCCCTCCATCACTCCACTAGGTGACTCCCTCCATCACTCCTCCACTAGGTGACTCCCTCCATCACTCCTCCACTAGGTGACTCCCTCCATCACTCCTCCACTAGGTGACTCCCTCCATCACTCCTCCACTAGGTGACTCCCTCCATCACTCCTCCACTAAGTGACTCCCTCCATCACTACTCCACTAGGTGACTCCCTCCATCACTCCTCCACTAGGTGACTCCCTCCATCACCCTCCACTAGGTGACTCCCTCCATCACTCCTCCACTAGGTGACTCCCTCCATCACCCCTCCACTAGGTGACTCCCTCCATCCCCCCTCCACTAGGTGACTCCCTCCATCACCCTCCACTAGGTGACTCCCTCCATCACTCCTCCACTAGGTGACTCCCTCCATCACTCCTCCACTAGGTGACTCCCTCCATCACCCCTCCACTAGGTGACTCCCTCCATCACCCCTCCACTAGGTGACTCCCTCCATCACCCCTCCACTAGGTGACTCCCTCCATCACCCCTCCAGTAGGTGACTCCCTCCATCACCCTCCACTAGGTGACTCCCTCCATCACCCTCCACTAGGTGACTCCCTCCATCACCCCTCCACTAGGTGACTCCCTCCATCACCCCTCCACTAGGTGACTCCCTCCATCACCCCTCCACTAAGTGACTCCCTCCATCACCCCTCCACTAGGTGACTCCCTCCATCACCCCTCCACTAGGTGACTCCCTCCATCACTCCTCCACTAGGTGACTCCCTCCATCACCCCTCCACTAGGTGACTCCCTCCATCACCCCTCCACTAGGTGACTCCCTCCATCACCCCTCCACTAGGTGACTCCCTCCATCACCCCTCCACTAGGTGACTCCCTCCATCACCCCTCCACTAGGTGACTCCCTCCACCCCTCCACTAGGTGACTCCCTCCATCACCCCTCCACTAGGTGACTCCCTCCATCACCCCTCCACTAGGTGACTCCCTCCATCACCCTTCCACTAGGTAACTCCCTCCATCACCTATCCACTAGGTGACTCCCTCCATCACCCTTCCACTAGGTAACTCCCTCCATCACAAATCCACTAGGTGACTCCCTCCATCACCCCTCCACTAGGTGACTCCCTCCATCACCCCTCCACTAGGTGACTCCCTCCATCACCCTCCACTAGGTGACTCCCTCCATCACCCCTCCACTAGGTGACTCCATCCCTCCACTAGGTGACTCCCTCCATCACCCTTCCACTAGGTGACTCCATCACCCCTCCACTAGGTGACTCGATCACCCCTCCACTGACTCCATCACCCCTCCACTAGGTGGCTCCCTCCATCACCCCTCCACTAGGGGACTCCCTCCATCACCCCTCCACTAGGTGACGTCACCCATCCACTAGGTGACTCCCTCATCACCCTCCACTAGGTGGCTCCCTCCATCACCCCTCACTAGGTGACTCCCTCCATCACCCCTCCAGGTAACTCCCTCCATCACCCCTCCACTAGGTGACTCCCTCCATCACCCCTCCACTAGGTGACTCCATCACCCCTCCACTAGGTGACTCCCTCCATCACCCCTCCACTAGGTGACTCCCTCCATCACCCCTCCACTAGGTGACTCCCTCCATCACCCCTCCACTAGGTGACTCCATCACCCCTCCACTAGGTGACTCCCTCCATCACCCCTCCACTAGGTGACTCCATCACCCCTCCACTAGGTGACTCCCTCCATCACCCCTCCACTAGGTGACTCCCTCCATCACCCCTCCACTAGGTGACTCCATCACCCCTCCACTAGGTGCCTCCCTCCATCATCCCTCCACACCCCTCCACTAGGTGACTCCCTTCTAGGTGACTCCATCACCCCTCCACTCGGTGACTCCCTCCATCACCCCTCCACTAGGTGGCTCCCTCCATCACCCCTCCACTAGTTGACTCCATCATCCCTCCATCACCCCTGCACTTAGGTGACTTCCTCCATCACCCACTAGGTGACTCCCTCCATCACTCCTCCACTAGGTGACTCCCTCCATCACCCCTCCACTAGGTGACTCCCTCCATCCCCTCCACTAGGTGACTCACCCTCCATCACCCCTCCCACTCCTCCACTAGGTGACTCCCTCCATCACCCCTCCACTAGGTGACTCCATCACTCCTCCACTAGGTGACTCCCTCCATCACTCCTCCACTAGGTGACTCCCTCCATCACCCCTCCACTAGGTGACTCCCTCCATCACTCCTCCACTAGGTGACTCCATCACCCCTCCACTAGGTGACTCCCTCCATCACCCTCCACTAGGTGACTCCATCACCCCTCCACTAGGTGACATCACCCCTCCACTAGGTGACTCCCTCCATCCCCCCTCCACTAGGTGACTCCCTCATCCCCTCCACTAGGTGACTCCCTCCATCACCCCTCCACTAGGTGACTCCCTCCATCACCCCTCCACTAGGTGACTCCCTCCATCACCCCTCCACTAGGTGACTCCCTCCACCCCTCCACTAGGTGACTCCCTCCATCACCCTCCACTAGGTGACTCCCTCCATCACCCCTCCACTAGGTGACTCCCTCCATCACTCCTCCACTAGTTTACTCCCTCCACCCCTCCACTAGGTGACTCCCTCCACCCCTCCACTAGGTGGCTCCCTCCTCACCCCTCCACTAGGTGACTCCCTCCATCACCCCTCCACTAGGTGACTCCCTCCATCACCCCTCCACTAGGTGACTCCCTCCATCACCCCTCCACTAGGTGACTCCCTCCACCCCTCCACTAGGTGACTCCCTCCATCACTCCTCCACTAGGTGACTCCATCACCCTTCCACTAGGTGACTCCACCCCTCCACTAGGTGACTCCCTCCATCACTCCTCCACTAGGTGACTCCATCACTCCACTAGGTGACTCCCTCCATCACCCCTCCACTAGGTGACTCCATCACCCCTCCACTAGGTGACTCCATCACCCCTCCACTAGGTGACTCCATCACCCCTCCACTAGGTGACTCCCTCCACCCCTCCACTAGGTGACTCCCTCCATCACCCCTCCACTAGGTGACTCCCTCCATCACTCCTCCACTAGGTGACTCCCTCCATCCCCTCCACTAGGTGACTCCCTCCATCACCCTCCACTAGGTGACTCCCTCCATCACCCCTCCACTAGGTGACTCCCTCCATCACCCCTCCAATAGGTGACTCCCTCAATCACTCCTCCACTAGGTGACTCCCTCCATCACTCCTCCACTAGGTGACTCCCTCCATCACCCCTCCACTAGGTGACTCCCTCCATCACCCCTCCACTAGGTGACTCCCTCCATCACTCCTCCACTAGGTGACTCCCTCCATCACTCCTCCACTAGGTGACTCCCTCCCCTCCTCCACTAGGGGACTCCCCCCATCACCCCTCCACTAGGTGACTCCCTCCATCACCCCTCCACTAGGTGACTCCCTCCATCACTCCTCCACTAGGTGACTCCCTCCATCACTCCTCCAATCGGTGACTCCCTCCATCACTCCTCCACTAGGTGACTCCCTCCATCACTCCTCCACTAGGTGACTCCCTCCATCACCCTCCACTAGGTGACTCCCTCCATCACCCTCCACTAGGTGACTCCCTCCATCACCCCTCCACTAGGTGACTCCCTCCATCACCCTCCACTAGGTGACTCCCTCCATCACCCTCCACTAGGTGACTCCCTCAATCACCCCTCCACTAGGTGACTTCCTCCATCACCCCTCCACTAGGTGACTCCCTCCATCACCCCTCCACTAGGTGACTCCCTCCATCACCCCTCCACTAGGTGACTCCCTCAATCACCCCTCCACTAGGTGACTCCCTCCATCACCCCTCCACTAGGTGACTCCCTCCATCACCCCTCCACTAGGTGACTCCCTCCATCACCCCTCCACTAGGTGACTCCCTCCATCACTCCTCCACTAGGTGACTCCCTCCATCACCCCTCCACTAGGTGACTCCCTCCATCACTCCTCCACTAGGTGACTCCCTCCATCACTCCTCCACTAGGTGACTCCCTCCATCACTCCTCCACTAGGTGACTCCCTCCATCACCCCTCCACTAGGTGACTCCATCACTCCTCCACTAGGTGACTCCCTCCATCACCCCTCCACTAGGTGACTCCCTCCATCACTCCTCCACTAGGTGACTCCCTCCATCACCCCTCCACTAGGTGACTCCCTCCATCACTCCTCCACTAAGTGACTCCCTCCATCACCCCTCCACTAGGTGACTCCCTCCATCACTCCTCCACTAGGTGACTCCTTCCATCACTCCTCCACTAGGTGACTCCCTCCATCACTCCTCCACTAGGTGACTCCATCACCCCTCCACTAGGTGACTCCCTCCATCACCCCTCCACTAGGTGACTCCCTCCGTCACTCCTCCACTAGGTGACTCCATCACCCCTCCACTAGGTGACTCCCTCCATCACTCCTCCACTAGGTGACTCCCTCCATCACTCCTCCACTAGGTGACTCCCTCCATCACTCCTCCACTAGGTGACTCCATCACCCCTCCACTAGGTGACTCCTTCCATCACTCCTCCACTAGGTGACTCCTTCCATCAGTCCTCCACTAGGTGACTCCTTCCATCACTCCTCCACTAGGTGACTCCTTCCATCACTCCTCCACTAGGTGACTCCCTCCATCACCCCTCCACTACTTTAACTTGGTATTATAGTATATATTTGTCTTGTGTTTGTTCGTTGCTTTTATTATTAATATTATCCTTGTTTTTGAGTGTTATATTTCTTTTATGATTATGGGTGCTGAGTGACTTGTGGTACGAGCCTGGCCCATGGCCGGGCTCAGAGACTAGTTAAACCCCCGAAACTCTTCAAAGGTATATCAAAGGTATATGTAGTCCATGCTCAGTAATTGTCACTACTACTATTACTGTACTACTACTATTCTACTACCATTACTATACTACTATTATTACTACACTGCTACTACCTCCCTCCTACACAAGATCACCCCCTCACCTAGGTGTATTCTCCCTCTCTCACCCCATATATAAATCACATCAACTAGATATTTCTCGTTCGTTAGTAAGAGGCGCGCCAAGTAATGATATACGTCAAACTATTCTTCACATCCCACAACTTCCTTCCCAATCAACCCATCTACTCTGCCTCCTTCCCACTCCCCACCTTTCCTTTCCCTTATCCATCCACCTTCCCTTCATTCCTACCAATCCATGTTTCTCCCACTTCCAACCCGTTTTGCGCCTCTGTTGTTTCCTTTCGTTCCTCCAACCCTGGACCGGCGAAACACACGAAGTTATTCTTACATAACCCTTATGGTACAGCCAGCTAACAGTAATAACTAATGCTTATAATTATAACAATAATTTTTAAGGGGGTGACCGGTAAGCCAGTGAAGCCTCGGTCAGATAACCAAAAGCTCCAGCTGCGGGTCGTCATATGACTTACGACCGGCATCAGGAAATCTGACAAACCTTACCTAACCTAACCTGACGTAACCTAACAGTAACAGTGTTAGCGGAGTGTTGTGGGTGACATCCTGGGAACATGGTATACAAACCAGTCGTGCAGGAAGCCATAGCTTGGGCATGTTTCTCAACATGATACGCAACTTAAGCTGCCCTCCTTCCCCCAATCTAACCTGATTACCTCCTATTCGTCAGGCGTTGTATGATCCCTACGGGTGTTGAATTTTCCCCATGAATAATGCTTATTGTCTGCGTTTCCGTTTTCAAAATGGTCTCGCTTCTATGCATTATTGCATTTATTGGTGGTATGTACTATAATTGTTAAATGTGATTAACTGGGTTTAACCTACTTAGGCAGAGAAATTGGGTCAAGTAAATGCGTCAAAAATAAAGGTGTTTGGAGGCCGGTATACGGAGTATGTCGTGGGGTGTAGGTTGATGGCTGAGTGGAATACACTGTAGGTTGATGGCTGAGTGGAATACACTGTAGGTTGATGGCTGAGTGGAATACACTGTAGGTTGATGGCTGAGTGGAATACACTGTAGGTTGATGGCTGAGTGGAATACACTGTATGTTGATGGCTGAGTGGAATACACTATGTTGATGGCTGAGTGGAATACACTGTATGTTGATGGCTGAGTGGAATACACTGTATGTTGATGGCTGAGTGGAATACACTGTATGTTGATGGCTGAGTGGAATACACTGTATGTTGATGGCTGAATGGAATACACTGTAAGTTGATGGCTGAGTGGAATACACTGTATGTTGATGGCTGAGTGGAATACACTGTATGTTGATGGCTGAGTGGAATACACTGTATGTTGATGGCTGAGTGGAATACACTGTAGGTTGATGGCTGAGTGGAATACACTGTAGGTTGATGGCTGAGTGGAATACACTGTAGGTTGATGGCTGAGTGGAATACACTGTAGGTTGATGGCTGAGTGGAATACACTGTAGGTTGATGGCTGAGTGGAATACACTGTAGGTTGATGGCTGAGTGGAATACACTGTAGGTTGATGGCTGAGTGGAATACACTGTAGGTTGATGGCTGAGTGGAATACACTGTAGGTTGATGGCTGAGTGGAATACACTGTAGGTTGATGGCTGAGTGGAATACACTGGGGAAGGTCTGCTGTGGCTCAACCATATAGAAATACTCATCTCATTTGATGAACGCTCAAAATATGAACATACTGCAAATATACTGCAAAAAACACTGAATCCAAACACGCAGATAAATTACTCTCTATCCAATCACCTATTTATTACTTCATCTTCTATCCATTTCGACTCTCCTCACACTCCTTTCTCTATTAAACTTCCATTTTATCACTCTTTTTCTACTCTAGGCCTCTTATTCTTCTCTGCGGAGGGGGATTTATCATTGATCTAAGAAGCCCTGCGCTTGTTCACCGGGTCAGAACAAATGCACACAGCAGGCGCACAACACACTACCAGGGAGTCAACTTGATAACGGTCAGGAGCTGAGACTAGACCTCTACGACCACAAACTGGGTAATAAATTGGCGAGTGCATGCTGAAGTTTACATGATAAACGCTTCCTGGGGTCAACACCCTCGCGGCCCGGTCCCAGACCAAGCCGCCTGGAGGATCAAGGCCTGATCAAACAGGCTGTTACTGCTGGCCACACGAACCACAGCCAGGCTGGTCAGGCACTGATTTGAGGAAATTGTTCAGTTCCCTATGGAAGACAGTTTCTGGTAATTCTCCTTATGCATGGGAGAGCGTTGAAGAGTCGGAGACCACTGACACTCGTCGAGTTTTCTCTTAGTGTACTCGTCGCGCCCCTGCCTTTTAGTGAAGGTATTTTGCACCGTCTGCCAAGTTTTGTGTTCATACAGAGTGATTTCAGTGTTCAGGTTTGGGATCAGACCCTCTAGGATTTTCCATGTGTAAATTATTAGGCATCTTCCTCGCCTACATTCCAAGGAAAGTAGATGAGGGGACTTTAAGCATTCCCAGTAGTTCAGATGTTTGACTGAGTGCATACGGGCAGTGAAAGTTCTCTGTTTTCCAGTCACCAGTCTCGCCTGCCTTGACAGGAGCCGTTAGTATACAACGGTATTCTAGCATGGAGAAAACAAGTAACTTGAAGATTGTCATCATTGGCTCAGCATCTCTTGTCTTGAAAGTTATAGCTATCCAGCCTATCATGTTTCTTCCGGTAGCATGACAACATTTGTGATCCTTGAGTGCGAGATCTTCTAACATCATTACTCCCAAGTCTCGCACATGGGACTTTTGCTCTGCTGAGTTTGTCTTGCTCTTCGTTGGTCTATTTCCTCCATTTTTCCGTAACGGAGCAACTGAAACTTGTTCTCATAAACGAGGCCCACTGAAGGACCTAAGTTATATCCGTGTGAAGACTAGCGTTGTTTTCAACGAACTCCACTGTCAGTTTCTGGTGTCATCAGTAAAGGATTTTACGATGCTATAATTTATTTCCTTGTCAATTTCGGATATAAGAATGAGAAACAAAAGTGAGGCGAGTATTATGCTTTGAGGAACAACGTTTTCCACTGTGACAGCCTCTGCCTTCACTGTTTACTACTACTACTACTTTGGGCTCTATTTGTTCAGAATTTAAATTCCATCTGTCCACTTTTCCAGTTATTCCTCTTTCACGCATTTTGTGCACATCATACCATGGTCGCACTTGTCTAGCGCAAAATCAGCGTACACTGCATCAGCATTTAGCTTGTCTTCCAGAGAGAGAGAGGACTTGTTAACAAGAAATCGTGAGAAACTCGTATGTTACACAAACTGTAAAGTTATCGTCAGATATGCCGAGTGAGAAATGCTAAAAAAAAGATTCACAACTTATTTTAAACCCACATTATATGTAGTGGTGGTATGATGCCCCCCCAAAAAACACGTGAACAAAGTTGCGAAGTCCCTTGAACTATACTCCTTTGAATAGTTCCAAGGACCTCAAGCGCTCCCAGTAATTAAGGTGCTTCACTGAGCTTTAACAAGCTGTGAAGGTTCTCTCTACATTTTCTAGCTACAAAATGGCTCCCAGATTTAGAAAGTTATTAATTTGATAGCTCTGTTATTCACCCCAAACCCATCTTGAAGGCTGTAGTCAAAAGATGACAGAGTCACGTGGACCAGTCCCAGACATTATACGAGGCACATCAACATTAGTAATGTGTTATTTACAAAGTCATGAATTTAGTCTCAAAAACGTTAAGATCTCTTCACAGCGGGCAAAAACAGTGATTTTCCAGAATGGGTAATAATATGTCACTGTGGATAAAATACTTCTGACATTTCTAGTACATTTGCGAGCGAGTTTTTTATGAATTAATCTTTTTGGACGTAACAATAGTTCCTTCCGAAAAGTTTGCACTTAAATTCTACACCAGCTCGTGGTGCATACTCAGGAACCTGTACGTTGAAAATAGTATAAAATACCAACAGTTTGATGATTAAGATACGTGTGCAACAGTTGGATATTTTTATTTTTGAAATATTTCGTCTACACAGTAGGCTTCTTCAGTCAAATACAAAGGCAGTAGGTGTTGTACTAAATGAAGATGAGGTAATCAGTCCATCAGCCTTGGAGAAAAAGTAAATAAAGGTACCAAACTGAGATACCTGTAGCCCAGCCGAAGCCTCGCATCACCATCAAAGTCTGAAAACTAGGGATGAGTCAAAGTATCGGTATCGATGGGTATCGGCTAATTTTGATAGTATCTGTATATCGGCCTAAAATTGAGCATCGGTATCGGTAACAATTTTGGTATCGTTCCATCACTGCTGAAAACACTGAATGATGTCCTCATTGGCTGGTAGGTAAAGAACTGCCGTGATATCCACATATAAGATTATACGAAAGAGTACCATCAACCTGGAGAACAAGAGCCACAGCTGTAAACTAAGGAAGAGGTGCCAAGAAGATATTAGGTTATTTTTACTAATAGCAGTAGAACACTGGATTAGGATACTAAAGGTACTATATGGTACAATCTCCTAGAAATTAAAAAAAAATGTGATAGCTAAAATATCTTTGTAGTTAAATAGGAAAGTAATTAGTAATTACAGTGTTCAGCAGGTCAGATTTCCTTAATGGAAGAGATCAATGTAAACTTCTGTTGTATAATTTTTCACTCGAGGTCTCTCACCTGTTTCCTCTTTATTCTTCTCTTTCCTTTTTTTATCTCCTCCCTTTAAAGCCTTGGCTTGATGCGGGCGAAGAGCTAGTGATAAAAGGAACTGAAGCTGCCCTTCCCTTCCTTGGCTCAAACCTGATTACCTTCTATTCTCCAGGCACTGTATGACCACAACAGGTCCGGCCCCGTCCCTCTCTCGTTTGTGTGTGTGTGTGTATATATATATATATATATATATATATATATATATATATATATATATATATATAATTTATTTATTTATATTCCGTCTAAGTATGACGGAGACATCGTCGTAAGTTTCATTATCCTATGTGCGGGTTATTTCTGTAGTGTTTCAGTCACGGTATTGTCTTATTTATTCTTTATAATATTCTTTTGCCTTTCCCTCTCTCCTTCAAGTGACCTGCTGCAGAAGCACTGTAACTGAGATGTAGGTCACCAGCCCCTCCAGTGGATTAATTTAATGTCATTTGCAAGGTAAACAACTCTGCCAGTGGTTGTCATCCCCGGTTGCTTCTATGTGATGCCAACTACACTTGAACTCCATGTTTGAAGTAGAAATAAAGAATTGACTGAGGCTTAATTATCCTCACAAATTGTACTTTTTAAATTATTTTGTAGTACCGATGCTTAGTGTACAAAGTTTGTGTAAAAGAACTTAGTTAAGTTTGCAGAGCGAGTCTTCCTTTTGTTAATGTTTCACTGTGTTAAACTTTATCGTGTTAAGACAACTTTATAAACCTCAACCCTGAGCGAAATGTCGGAAAAAGACTTGCTCCAAATTAACTCTACCATAGAGTACCTGCCAGCGCCACTTGCCAGTTAAACTGTGACATAATATTTATAGGTAATACCTTCAAGTACACAAAAACCTAGCAAGGTTTCCAAGAGCACTAGGAGCACTGTGTTCACTCGCCAGACACTTGTAATAATTCAACATTCCTACCACCACCTGTCATTCATCTCTGTGTATCTGCAAGTGTGGCATGCTGTTATCACCCCCCCCCCCTCTCACATAGCGTGCTACTTTTTTTTTTCCTCGCGGTGATATTTGATGATCCTTACCTTGAAGCAGTAGCCTAGTGTGTTGATCTAGATCTCTCATTCACAAGGACCTCGCGGTCAATCCTCCATAAGGATCTCGCGGTCAATCCTTCATAAGGATCTCTTGTTCAAGCCTTTACAAGGCCCTCGTGTTCATCCCTTCACAAGGTTCTCGTGCCTTACAGTAGCTTAGCCTAGCACGGACCAGCAAGCCTGATGCAGTGCGCCTCCTTTCGTTCAACCCTACACAAGGTCCTAGTGTTTCACCATTCACAAACTTAAGGGCACTCGTCCCTAAGTGCAGTTACTAGTTTAGAGTACACTACAAGAGTCTTGTGTGACCTGTTCGTTATGAAGTCTTTGTATATATCCTAAGACTTATAAGCATAAGTGTGAGTGTAAAGATATGTAGATCAGGGTTATTTTAGACTACGTTTCGCTTAGGATTGGGCTAATGAAGGTCAATCGTGAACGAAACTTCATATAGAGCTCGTATTGAGTTCTTGCTCTAGTCTCACAGTGTAATTAAAGTTTTTCAATGGTACAAAGAACCCAGAGAGACAACAACATAGTGTAGACAAAGACACACAGTAGAACGAGCTTTTATTGGGAGAACGCTTTGTTGTGTGTAAACCTATAAAGTCAACTGATGAAGCTCTTGACTTAATAAAGCTCTGCATATAGCAAAATGTTCAAATAAAAGCCTATTGAGCAGCATCTCTTCCTAAATACTGTCGGCAGTGCGCCAGTTGAATCTAGGCGATATTGGTGAAAATAGCCTCACTGTAAGGCTGAAATAAACAGTAATCACTGTTTTGTTACCGTTTCCAAATAAATTGGTATGTCCGATCCCAAAATATAAGTTGGGAATCACTTTCTCTTTGTATTAGTTTGTCAAGTAAGGGGATCACTGTAAGGGTAGAAGAGACAAGTGCATGACAAAGAGCTTTCTCAAGGGCTTACCAAACCCTTCTTGAGGGACACTATAATAAAGGCTTACGGCGTATGTGTGCCATAAAGGTATCAGAGATGGGTGTTGCGTATATCCTGTAAGTTATCATGTAGTTATGAGGCTTGGGAAGGCGTCCTGCAGGCGAGGTAAAGGCTACATGCTCACCTTGGCCCGACGTGTCAAACATGAGCATAATACCAGACTAACACTAGGGAGGTCCCTGTCTCCAGCAAGTGCATAATACCACACTAAAACCAGGGAGGTCCCTGTCTCCAGCAAGTGCATAATACCAGACTAACACTAGGGAGGTCCCTGCCTCCAGCAAGTACATAATACTACACTAACACCAGGGGGGTCCCCGTCTCCAGCAAGTGCATAATACCAGACTAACACCAAGAAGGTCCCCGTCTTCAGTAAGTGCATAACACCCAACTGTAATAGCTGGGAGGTCACTGTAGCACGAGAGGGGTCACTGTAGTACGAGAGAGGTCAGACCAACACTAAGAAGGTCCTGCTGAATATTCAGTATCAGAATGAATATTTATAAACCGTTTTCTATACATGGAGCTAGTGAATGATTCTTTAACTGATTAGAACGACCGATTCCCTCTCCCCCCCCCCTACTTCTACATACTCTGATCACTGTCTTTTTTTAACCTCGCTGAACTTATCATACCTACTCTTAAAACTGTGTATAAAATTTGCTTCCACTACTTCTCGTCTAGATCGTTGCGCTTCCTAACCAGCCTCAGACTGGTGAAGTACTTTCTGACGTCCCTGTGACTGACGTCCCTGTGATTCACGTCCCTGTGATTCACGTCCCTGTGATTCACGTCCTTGCCAGTCATTCATCATTGGCTTCAAAAACTGACCCTTTGTTCCCAGTCTCCTTTCCAGCACTTAACTCCCTACGAAGTCTTCTGAGTATCTTGTACGTCGTGATCATAATCCCCATTTATCCTCTCTAGCTGGTGTAAAAACATGTAATATAGACAAAATCTTTATTTAAGAGGATAGTTTTGCTGAGGAGTTAGGGAACTCACTTGCCGTGAGTTCAAGCCCCATCCGTACCGTGGTTCGAGTGAAAATTGTCTAAAAATGGAATTTTTAAGCATCACGTGACACAAGCACTAATTGGCTTGTTCCAGCCATGGGAAGAGAAAATAAAACAGAAAATAACAGGAAAAAGAGGAAATTGAGATATAGATAATAATCTTGAGGTTCCTAAACCTGTATTCCCTGGAACGCAGGCGGGAGAGATACTAGTCCCTAGAGGGACTAGTACCGAACTTGCACACGAAAATCACTCACTACGAAAGCAAAAGACTTGGCAGACGATGCAACATCCCCCCAATGAAAAGCAGGGTGTCACTAGCACGTTAAGAGACAATAAAATAAGTGTCAGGGGCCCGAGACTGTTCAACTGCCTCCCAGCATACATAAGGGGGATTACCAACAGACCCCTGGCAGTCTTCAAGCTGGCACTGGACAAGCACCTAAAGTCGGTTCCTGACCAGCCGGGCTGTGGCTCGTACGTTGGTTCGCGTGCAGCCAGCAGCAACAGCCTGGTTGATCAGGCTCTGATCCACCAGGAGGCCTGGTCACAGACCGGGCCGCAGGGGCGTTGACCCCCGGAACTCTCTCCAGGTAAACACATCTTTCTTACACAAAAAAGAAAAATATGAAACATTAATCTCCTCCTGAGGCAATTATGGAAACAGTAAAATAAACTAGTGTGATCTATGCTAGCAACGGTTACCAATTGAGACTGGTCGCGGGTTCTATCCCCACCCGTGGTATGGTTACCAATTCAGAAAAGTTGTCTGCAGTAATCTGAGTTAGTATACAGTCGTGTAGAGACGTGGTAGATCAGGTGAATTAAAGATGTTCCAGCCCGATGTTGATGTCGCCCAGGAAAGGATGTCATGAGGACGACAGACAATTACGACGACCAGACACAACATGGTCACTGACTACACAACTACACTTGCTAGAATGCTAAGTGATTAATTGATCAAGAATTTGAGAATCCTTCCACTGATAACTCCACAAGACTAGTGCGACCCAACACCAGTTCTACATTCTGAGAAAAAAAACAGAGGCGTAAGTTTATTTAGGCACAGGTATACATAAGTACATTATAATGCATACTGTAAATTGCCTGTGATAACCCCCTCCCCCTCGAAAAAAAAATCAGTGACTTGTTTCCACTTAAGAGATAAGATAAGATTTCGTTCGGATTTTTAACCCCGGAGGGTTAGCCACCCAGGATAACCCAAGAAAGTCAGTGCGTCATCGAGGACTGTCTAACTTATTTCCATTGGGGTCCTTAATCTTGTCCCCCAGGATGCGACCCACACCAGTCGACTAACACCCAGGTACCTATTTGCTGCTAGGTGAACAGGACAACAGGTGTAAGGAAACGTGTCGAAATGTTTCACCCTCCGGGAATCGAACCCGGGCCCTTCGTGTGTGAAGCGGGAGCTTTAGCCACCAGGCCACCGGGCCACCTTGACCAGAGGACGCGTAGGTTATGACAGAATGGTAGTAGCCAAGTTAAAATCTTACGTCAATGCAGGTAACCTTAAAAGACCAAAGTTAATCCCAGGGGATAATTTACATTTGGGACAGTCAGGAGCGAAGTGACTCAAGTCAATTGCCTGACTCCGCTCACCAGGTCAACAACAGTAGTTTCTGTCCGTAGAGCTAGCCGGCGCTGATGCACAACCATCACCCCAAGTAAGGATGTGGCTAGTCACCGCTAGTTTCTTAACCCCCACCAAAGATATATACACAAGGCTTGAACCTATTTCTCACAACCATCTTCTCCAGCAGTGTAGTAAGCTTTACATTGTCTTGTTGTCTTGTTCCAGTCACCTCCACTCTCAACTAGTGTTGTAAGCTTTACACTAACTCGCTGGTTTGTTCCAGTCACTATCTTCTCCGTCACTGTTATAAGCTTTGCTTCCTCAGGTATTTCTTGGTAGGTCATTCCTCTTAGCTCTGGGGCTAGTCTTCTAGCGACTCTCTTAAACTTAATCTAGTTTGTTCAGGTGAGAGCTCTGTGCTGGTGCTGTGTTATCTGATAGATCTGATAATGGTGTGTGATACTGACAAACAGTTGGATAAAAACAGCGCAAACACTAAGACGTGTCCTTGTGTTTTTATTTTTTTTATTATTTTTCAACTGATAGATCTGACTTGTGTCGTATCCAGGATCCTGAAGGATTCTCAGCTGAGGTACATAAATGCCCTATGTTCACCAGAGTCTACGGAAATGTAGCTACACACCCTTGATCAAACCTAGATTACCTACCATTCCTCAAGAGCTGAATGACTCCTGCGGGTGTAGCATTTCCCTATAAATATATATTCACCAGAGACTCATGCCTTGGTTACACAGTCGATGTGCACCTCCAGTGATAATGTTCACTTGAGGTTGTTTGCCTCGTCTGAGTGTTGGTACCAACTCCATCCTCATATCCCCTCCAATCTGTATTCTGTAACTGGTGTTCATTTTCCTTCTCACTTTTCCTAACTTTGCATTTTGTTGTGGCTGACGTGCAATAGTCACCACCTCGACCAGTTCAGGTCTTCTTGCAGGACTTTCTATTTCATCGGTGTTTTATTCTCTTCATTGTCTTCTCATCGTCTAAAGGGAAGAGGAGACCTTTCAGAAGCTTCTACTGGAATAACGTTTCGCTCTTTGTAGAGCTTTATTAACTTGTGTTTTGTTTATTATCGTTTGCAATATACCATCTGGATCCAGCTAGACACCACAACAGCAGCAGTACGAGGATACACCACGCGTCTCGTATAAAAATTTGGTTTCATAACAGAATATTTTCCGCGAAGGTGAATTGCAGTGGATGACTTGATAAACCTCTAGAGTCTAGACATAGAGAAACATCCCAGTAAAAACTAGTTCTGTAATAAGTCTTTCCTTCACTACTATCAATAGCACACTACTTGAACCCAACCGTACCAGTCCCAAAATGGATCCTGGTGGGACACCACTCGCCATTTTAGATCACATTCAGCATGACTTAACGAAATCATAACACTTGTAAACAAACCACGGAAGGGGTGGGGTTGGAACCCATGACGATTTAGTCCTAAAACTCCGGCCAGTGCGTAAGCCACTCGGCCAGCTTGCCAAGTGGCTTACGCACTGGCCTGAAGTTTTGAACTCACTCGCCATGGGTTAAAACCCCACCCGTTCTATGATTTGTTTACATTCGACACATACCTATCTTTAAACCTCCCTTCATGAGTGTTTCTTATAGTTCTAATTTCTGCAATATTTTCTTTGTAGTTTGAGGCCTGGTGTGAGACTGAGCCGCAAGGTTTGTGATCCCTGGAACCATTGACAAATATAACACTACATATGGGTACCTCTTTCCGAACTATCATTTTCTTGATTCTTCCTGCTTCCAGTTTGTGGAGACACTTGTTGGGTACACTGATAAAGGCCTTACAGTTCAGAAAGATGCATTTTTCTGTCTGATGTTACCTTGCCACAGACACGATCTGTCTAAACCTGAGTGTGTACGCAAGTACATACTCATAAATTTGTCGCTGTCAAGACTATTTAATATGCCTACTGGCATTACTAATTTCTGACGTTCTGAACCTAATGAACTTAATGGAAATCTGCCACCACCGCCTGGTTTAACTCCTCTATTTGGTTTAGAAAGACACGTAAGCAAACACTGACATATTTATTTACGTGTCTTTCTAAACCAACTTGTCGGTATTTATTACCAAGGTTTATAACTCCTCTATTTATACATCACTCTAAAGACGTACTTTTCTGACCTTCCATATTCTAATCTATGTTTTTAGCTTTCAACTGTCCTACTGTACCTGGTCCTCGCAGTTCCGACAGTCGATCCCTACATGCCCTTTCATTTTCTCTCAATCTTTTGTAGGTTGTAATAAGGTGTCTCCTAGTGCTGCCGTTAAGATCGCAAGGTTGAGTTCCTTCAGCATCACCTCGTATTTCATTTCTCCCAGTTCTGGCATTATTCTGGCTATAAATCAATGGTAAAATATGCCGACAAGTAGGTAAATAAGTCACAATATGTGGTTTATGGAATTTATTGAGAAGACCTTGTATCTTCTCACGTTTTCGTCGTATTTCGTCTGGTAGACAAAAGTCTTCTCAATAAATGCAATAAACAACATTGTTTTATTCACATACTTTTCTGGTTGCAAATCCTTGGAAATGTTCGAATTTCTGCACGTACTTGATCAGGCGGGAGCCCCATACTTTGGCTTCATACTTGCTGGAGTTCTTGAATGGTTTTCTGAAATTTAATCTTTCATATCGGGCTGAAGTTATACAGCTGGGCTATCTCTGATGATAATGTCTTTTGTTAACTCCTATATCCCAATATATCGTGATATTTGCACTTCTCACCTCCTAGGCTAAAATTTATCGTGTTTTATTTCCCGTCTCGTGTAAACCGCATGACCTTGCAGTGGTCTGGATTGAGCTGCATCCACTTACTGAATCACATTGCAGTCTGTCTGTCTCCCTGAAATTTATTTCTATCTTCATGCTCTTAGCCCTCTCGTTAATCACACATGTTCAGCAAAAACGTACACAGGACTCGATGGCTTTTGGTAGTTCATTATCATATGCGAAGGAGAACAGTAGTCTCAGTAATGATCTCTGGGGCCTCGTTTGTTCCTGAGAGACTACTGTACTAGCAGACCTCAGGACACAGAACTCACAGCATACATTTCTATAATAATGCTGTTATTCTGTTGCTACTACTTGTTCCTTGTTTTCCTTCACTCCCCCTACCCACCTTCACCCTTCAACATGATCCCCAATATCTCGATTTCTAGTGGCCCATCTCCATTCTTCTTCATCCACAACTCCTTCACCAGCATCACCTCCAAATTAAACCATCATTCAGAAAACACAATAAAGCAAATGCCGCCAAGGGCAGAAAAATGATAGGATGGATAAAGAGAAATTCCAGTCAAGAGAAATAATGCCAATGACAACTACTCGAATCAGTGGTGCTCGTTTATATTACTGATCGATATCGGTTCTGTTTAAGGCAGAGTAGTTATCCGAGCTGGAAAAGTAACAGAAATAGTTTGCTGCCCGATTCAAGCCAATAAAGCCCTCCCACCTCTCTGTTGTGTTGGTGCAGTAGTTAGTTTTACCTTAGATGTTCTGTGTGTTTTGCATATATTTATTTTATTGTCGATATATTTGAGTGATCTGCCAGGTGAGTCTTCTTCAACTTCAACATCTTCCTTTCTTTCCCTTTCCATGGTTCTCCACCCTCTCCTGTCCCCACCTTCCTCTCTCCCTTCCCCCCACTGCCCTTCTTCCTCACCACACAGGTCAGGGTCGTTTTAACAATGTCGATGTGGCACACCCTCCTCTGTGTGTATTCACGTATTTGCTCACCTATTTGTGGTTGCAGGGGTCGATTCACAGCTTCTAGCCCTGCCTCTTCGTTAGTCACTACTAGGCCCACTCCCTGTTCCAAGAGCCTTATCGTGTGTGTGTGTGTGTGTGTGTGTATACTCACCTATTTGTGGTTGCAGAGGTCGACACTCAGCTCCTGGCCCCGCCTCTTCACTGAACGCTACTGAGTCCTCCCTCTCCCTGCTCCACGAGCTTTATTATACCTCGTCTTAAAACTATGTATGGTTCCTGCCTCCACTACATCACTTGCCAGACTATTCCACTTCCTAACAACTCTGTGGCTGAAGAAATACTTCCTAACATCCTTTTGACTCGTCTGAGTCTTCAATTTCCAATTGTGACCCTTTGTTTCTGTGTCCCATCTCTGGAACATCTTGTCTCTGTCCACCTTATCTATTCCACGCAGTATTTTGTATGTCGTTATCATGTCTCCCTGACCCTCCTGTCAGGGGAGGGTGTGTGTGTGTACTCACCTAGTTGAGGTTGCAGGGGTCGAGTCCGAGCTCCTGGCCCCGCCTCTTCACTGATCGCTACTAGGTCACTCTCCCTGAACCGTGAACTTTATCATACCACTGCTTAAAGCTATGTATGGATCCTGCCTCCACTACATCGCTTCCCAAACTATTCCACTTACTGACTACTCTGTGGCTGAAGAAATACTTCCTAACATCCCTGTGATTCATCTGTGTCTTCAACTTCCAACTGTGTCCCCTTGTTACTGTGTCCAATCTCTGGAACATCCTGTCTTTGTCCACCTTGTCAATTCCTCTCAGTATTTTGTATGTCGTTATCATGTCCCCCCTATCTCTCCTGTCCTCCAGTGTCGTCAGGTTGATTTCCCTTAACCTCTCCTCGTAGGACATACCTCTTGTCTCTGGGACTAGTCTTGTTGCAAACCTTTGCATTTTCTCTAGTTTCTTTACGTGCTTGGCTAGGTGTGGGTTCCAAACTAGTGCCGCATACTCCAATATGGGCCTAACGTACACGGTGTACAGGGTCCTGAACGATTCCTTATTAAGATGTCGGAATGCTGTTCTGAGGTTTGCTAGGCGCCCATATGCTGCAGCAGTTATTTGGTTGATGTGCGCTTCAGATGTGCCTGGTGTTATACTCACCCCAAGATCTTTTTCCTTGAGTGAGGTTTGTAGTCTCTGGCCCCCTAGACTGTACTCCGTCTGCGGTCTTCTTTGCCCTTCCCCAATCTTCATGACTTTGCACTTGGTGGGATTGAACTCCAGGAGCCAATTGCTGGACCAGGTCTGCAGCCTGTCCAGATCCCTTTGTAGTTCTGCCTGGTCTTCGATCGAGTGAATTCTTCTCATCAACTTCACGTCATCTGCAAACAGGGACACCTCAGAGTCTATTCCTTCCGTCGTGTCGTTCACAAATACCAGAAACAGCACTGGTCCTAGGACTGACCCCTGTGGGACCCCGCTGGTCACAGGTGCCCACTCTGACACCTCGCCACGTACCATGACTCGTTGCTGTCTTCCTGACAAGTATTCCCTGATTCATTGTAGTGCCTTCCCTGTTATCCCTGCATGGTCCTCCAGTTTTTGCACCAATCTCTTGTGTGGAACTGTGTCAAACGCCTTCTTGCAGTCCAAGAATATGCAATCCACCCACCCCTCTCTCTCTCTCTCTTGTCTTACTGCTGTCACCATGTCATAGAACTCCAGTAGGTTTGTGACACAGGATTTCCCGTCCCTGAAACCGTGTTGGCTGCTGTTGATGAGATCATTCCTTTCTAGGTGTTCCACCACTCTTCTGATAATCTTCTCCCTGATTTTGCATACTATACATGTCAGTGACACTGGTCTGTAGTTTAGTGCTTCATGTCTATCTCCTTTTTTAAAGATTGGGACTACATTTGCTGTCTTCCATGCCTCAGGCAATATCCCTGTTTTGATAGATGTATTGAATATTGTTGTTAGGGGTACACATAGTGTGTCTGCTCCCTCTCTCAATACCCATGGGGAGATGTTATCTGGCCCCATTGCCTTTGAGGTATCTAGCTCACTCAGAAGCCTCTTCACTTCTTCCTCGGTTGTGTGCACTGTGTCCAGCACATGGTGGTGTGCCCCACCTCTCCGTCTTTCTGGAGCCCCTTCCGTCTCCTCTGTGAACACTTCTTTGAATCTCTTGTTGAGTTCCTCACATACTTCACGGTCATTTCTTGTTGTCTCTCCTTCCTTCCTTAGCCTGATTACTTGGTCCTTGACTGTTGTTTTCCTCCTGATGTGGCTGTATAACAGTTTCGGGTCAGATTTGGCTTTCGCTGCTATGTCATTTTCATATTGTCTTTGGGCCTCCCTTCTTATCTGTGCATATTCGTTTCTGGCTCTACGACTGCTCTCCTTATTCTCCTGGGTCCTTTGCCTTCTATATTTCTTCCATTCCCTAGCACACTTGGTTTTTGCCTCCCTGCACTTTTGGGTGAACCATGGGCTCATCCTGGCTTTTTCATTATTCTTGTTACCCTTGGGTACAAACCTCTCCTCAGCCTCCTTGCATTTTGTTGCTACATATTCCATCATCTCATTAACTGGCTTCCCTGCCAGTTCTCTGTCCCACTGAACCCCATTCAGGAAGTTCCTCATTCCTGTGTAGTCCCCTTTCCTGTAGTTTGGCTTCATTCGTCCTGGCCTTCCTGCTTCTCCCTCCACTTGTAGCTCTACTGTGTATTCGAAGCTTAAAACCACATGGTCGCTGGCCCCAAGGGGTCTTTCATATGTGATGTCCTCGATATCTGCACTACTCAAGGTGAATACTAAGTCCAGCCTTGCTGGTTCATCCTCTCCTCTCTCTCTTGTAGTGTCCCTTACGTGTTGGTACATGAAGTTTTCCAGTACCACCTCCATCGTCTTAGCCCTCTATGTATCTTGGCCCCCATGCGGGTCCAAGTTCTCCCAATCGATCTCCTTGTGGTTAAAGTCACCCATGATCAGGAGCTTTGCCCTGCATGCATGAGCTCTTCTGGCCACTGCAGCCAGTGTGTCAACCATTGCTCTATTGCTCTCGTCGTGGCCTTGGCCTCCTGCTGTTCTGTGGTGGGTTATGCATCACTGCTATTACCACCTTGGGACCTCCAGAGTGAAGCGTTCCCGCTATGTAATCACTTTCTTCTCCGCTGTCTCCTCTCTCCAGCTCATCAAAATTCCAGCGATTTTTGATCAGCAATGCCACTCCTCCACCCCCCCCTGTTCCCTCTGTCTTTCCTCAGGATTTGGTATCCCATTGGAAAGATGGCATCTGTTATTATACCTGTAAGCTTGGTTTCTGTGAGAGCTATGATGTCCGGTGATGCCTCTTTGACTCTTTCGTGCCACTCTTCCCACTTATTTGTTATTCCATCAGCGTTTGTGTACCATACCTTCAGTTTCCTTTCCAACACTGTGGTTTGGGGGGCCTGTGAGGGTGGGAGACCTGGTAGCATACTGTGGGATTCTATAGCTCGGTGTTGGGTGGAGGCTGTGGGTATGGATTGTAGTGTGTGTTGGGATGGTGTGATAGGTTGTGGGGTTCTGAGAATAGTTGTGTGTTTGCTTGCCCTTGCTGTTCTGTTCTGCTCTGACTGACCTCTGCTGGTTCCATCCTTGTCTCCTTTCCTAGCTCCTTTCGCTTTTTTGTCCTCTTCCTCAGCTGCTGCTGTTCTGCTTGTGTTCTGTCTCTGTCTAGGAACACCCTCTTGTACTCTTCCGAGTATTTCAACCGTGGTTTCTCTTGGAGGATCCTGTTCCGCACTGTTTCCGTCCTGAGAATCAGCTTGATCGGTCGGTTTCTCCCCTTCGAGTACCCCCCTATTCTCTGAAAATTTACAATCTCGTCCATCTCTTCACCTATTTCCGTGATGATTTTCTCAATCTCCTTTCTTTCTTCCTGCTGCCTTTCAGTGTGTGTCCTTTCCTCTCTCTCTCCTGAAGCCCATGGATAAACACTGATTTTGCCCTTTCCTCCTCCCATTGCCTCACCCTCTGTGACTCTGGATCCTGCCTGTGTGTGTGTGTGTGTGTGTGTGTGTGTGTGTGTGTGTGTGTGTGCGTGTGTTTGTAAGTACTCCCCTGGTAGTGAGTGTATACCTGGAGAGGGTTTCGGGGGTCAATTCCCCCCGCGGCCCGGTCTGTGACCAGTGTAATATGAGTATCGTGTTATGCATTGCTGGATCATCTCTCTGCCTCCCACATGGCCATCCCTCCCTTTTGATGTGTGGGCCACCAGTGATAGAGCGTCAAGATCACGCTTCAAACGACCCGGATTCGATTCCTGGGATGGCGAGTATTTGGGCAAGTCTCCTTACACCTGAGTGTTAGTCTACTGTTTCGGGGCTTATTCTGGGTAAGAGCCGGAAAGATCCCAAGGAAAATTAGCAGCATTATTCGCTTTGTGTTATCATTCATATGCTAATAACACCCCTGGGTTCATAAGTGTTTTCCTCGTGTAGAAGTACTGATAATGTGTGCAGGCCAGACCTACCGTCAAACTCACCATCCGATAAACCCACCATCCTGCGTGTTGGGTGCTAGATAAACCCACCATCCTGCATGCTGGGAGCTAGATAAACCCACCATCCTGCGTGTTGGATGCTAGATAAACCCACCATCCTGCGTGTTGGGTGCTAGATAAACCCACCATCCTGCGTGTTGGGTGCTAGATAAACCCACCATCCTGCATGTTGGATGCTAGATAAATCCACTATCCTGCGTGTTGGGTGCTAGATAAACCCACCATCCTGCATGTTGGATGCTAGATAAATCCACTATCCTGCGTGTTGGGTGCTAGATAAACCCACCATCTTGCATGTTGGGTGCTAGATAAACCCACCATCCTGCGTGTTGGGTGCTAGATAACCCACCATCCTGCACGTTTGGTGCTAGATAAACCCACCATCCTGCATGTTTGGTGCTACCTACCATAGCTCTTGTTATAACCTTGTAACATGACTTAGGGATCAGTATACACACACTGGAGTATCTAGAATTTCTAATCAACATTCCTCATTTAGTTGTTTACAAACCACTGGTGTGTTGCTATTGTAGTCTCCCTGATGGTATGTCTGATCCCTCGCACAACTGACCAGCCCATCTCCCTGATGGTATGTCTGATCCCTCGCACAACTGACCATCCCATCTCCCTGACGGTATGGCTGATCCCTCGCACAACTGACCAGCCCATCTCCCTGATGGTATGTCTGATCCCTCGCACAACTGACCATCCCATCTCCCTGATGGTATGTCTGATCCCTCGCACAACTGACCATCCCATCTCCCTGACGGTATGTCTGATCCCTCACACAACTGACCATCCCATCTCCCTGATGGTATGTCTGATCCCTCACACTGACCATCCCATCTCCCTGATGGTATGTCTGATCCCTCACACAACTGACCATCCCATCTCCCTGATGGTATGTCTGATCTCTCACACAACTGACCATCCCATCTCCCTGACGGTATGTCTGATCCCTCACACAACTGACCATCCCATCTCCCTGATGGTATGTCTAATATCTTGTTTTGTTTTCAAGTTCTTATTTAACTTCTCTTCTTTTTTGCCCTTCATATTCGTCTTTCACCTACTTCGTTAAGCCTTTAAAAAATACTGCGTGACCAAGTACCACTGTTCCAGAGTATAATGCGACCTGGGTAGTGGTGACGTGTAGTGTGACCTGGTTTCACCCCTTCCCTCCGCAAGTCTTATTTAGTCAGCAGCAAGTGACCCAAGAGACTTTTTTATGCCTCGTTGACTGTAATGACCTTTTAATTATGCAGTCTTGTTTTTGTGACCTTGCTATTGTTGACTTTTGTATTGACTGCTGATGTTTATTACTGGTGTTTTTTGTGGCACTGCTGCTCCAGTTCTTTGTACTAACTGTTGATGGTTTTGTGGCACTGCTGCTCCAGTTGTCTGTACTGACCGTTGATAGTTTTGTGGCACTGCTGCTCCAGTTGTCTGTACTGACCGTTGATAGTTTTGTGGTACTGCTGCTCCAGTTGTCTGTACTGACCGTTGATAGTTTTGTGGCACTGCTGCTCCAGTTGTCTGTACTGACCGTTGATAGTTTTGTGGCACTGCTGCTCCAGTTGTCTGTACTGACCGTTGATAGTTTTGTGGCACTGCTGCTCCAGTTGTTTGTATTGACTGTTTGTCAGGTATCCCTGAAGGGGCACTTTAAAAATGGTTGCCTTAATATTTTTATTTATCCTGCAAGGTTTACGCATATAACTTGAGACTGCCTTCAATTTCTCAGCACCGGTGCACTGTAACAAAGGAAAGGCTCGTACAACTACTGCCATACACATGTGCCCTCTCCTCAATTATATATAAACCATTCCAGGATATAGTTTGTGCGATAACGTCAGCCATGCCTCTCTAATCACCTTCAAACTTTCATCACTGGTGTTACCCACTCTTGAATTTTCTGATATTGCGTGGTGCTGAGGCTATTTTTTTTTTTTTCAATTTTATTTTTTAGTCTGTTTTTTTCCGTGAAATAACATGAGTATGCATCTCCTAAATGGCTTCAGTTCTTAATGGCTGAAGTATCTTATTAAAACAAAGATACTTTTTTTTTTTTGTTTAGGATCGACTTCAAACCTTAAACGTTGGTGTATCTTGAAGAAAAGTTTGGAATGTTCTTAAGTAATAAAGGCATCAGTTTGTCATATTTTGGGAGTTTAAATATCGACTTTCATGAAATAATTTGTACAGGCTTCATCAGCCTTGATTTAAACCTTCAATACTAATAACTTGACTGAGCTGTTTACAGTTACAAGTATTTCTTTATTGCAGTATACAGATAATGTAGTTTACACGTAATAAAATATTGTTAGACACGAGAGAGTCACTAGCATGCAGTGCATTTCAGGTAGACTAATCTTAATGCTTAAAGACTACTTAAGAACTAGACATACATTATTAAGTAGAGGTTTTTAAATGTACAAAAAAGAGAGGTAGCTAAATGAACAATAGTATAGTTTTAATTATGTTATCCTCGTTGTGTCTTCCTCCATCATCACCAGCCTCTTCTCAACACCCATCACCACCACGCCTGGTCACAGACCGGGCCGCGGGGGCGTTGACCCCCCAAAAGCCTCTCTAGGTATACTACCACCACTCACCATCACCTTCAGCCCTCCCCACCCTCTACCATCACCTCATCCTCACCACCACTTAATGTTACACAGGTGTAACATGTACTAAGCAGACTAGTAAGGTACAGATACCTTTGCAAGATAAAAAGAAAATTCACTTGTCCATAGAAAATGCAATCTTCAAACATAACTTGCAGATACAACCTTGTAAATGAAACCTGCAGATGCAACCTTGTAAATGAAACCTGCAGATGCAACCTTGTAAATGAAACCTGCAGATGCAACCTTGTAAATGAAACCTGCAGATGCAACCTTGTAAATGAAACCTGCAGATGCAACCTTGTAAATGAAACCTGCAGATACAACCTTGTAAATGAAACCTGCAGATGCAACCTTGTAAATGAAACCTGCAGATGCAACCTTGTAAATGAAACCTGCAGATGCAACCTTGTAAATGAAACCTGCAGATACAACCTTGTAAATGAAACCTGCAGATGCAACCTTGTAAATGAAACCTGCAGATGCAACCTTGTAAATGAAACCTGCAGATGCAACCTTGTAAATGAAACCTGCAGATGCAACCTTGTAAATGAAACCTGCAGATGCAACCTTGTAAATGAAACCTGCAGATGCAACCTTGTAAATGAAACCTGCAGATGCAACCTTGTAAATGAAACCTGCAGATACAACCTTGTAAATGAAACCTGCAGATGCAACCTTGTAAATGAAACCTGCAGATGCAACCTTGTAAATGAAACCTGCAGATGCAACCTTGTAAATGAAACCTGCAGATGCAGCCTTGTAAATGAAACCTGCAGATGCAACCTTGTAAATGAAACCTGCAGATGCAACCTTGTAAATGAAACCTGCAGATGCAACCTTGTAAATGAAACCTGCAGATGCAACCTTGTAAATGAAACCTGCAGATGCAACCTTGTAAATGAAACCTGCAGATGCAACCTTGTAAATGAAACCTGCAGATGCAACCTTGTAAATGAAACCTGCAGATGCAACCTTGTAAATGAAACCTGCAGATACAACCTTGTAAATGAAACCTGCAGATATAACCTTGTAAATGAAACCTGCAGATGCAACCTTGTAAATGAAACCTGCAGATGCAACCTTGTAAATGAAACCTGCAGATACAACTTTGTAAATGAAACCTGCAGATACAACCTTGTAAATGAAACCTGCAGATACAACCTTGTAAATGAAAAGTGAAAATACAGCCTACCTGAAGTCTACTTGGAGGTTATTGCGGGGATCAACGCCCCCGCGGCCCGGTCCACGACCAGGCCTCCCGGTGGACCAGGGCCTGATCAACCAGGCTGTTACTGCTGGCCGCACGCAGTCCAATGTACGAACCACAGCCCGGCTGATAAGGCACTGACTTTAGGTAGCTGTCCAGCTCTCTCTTGAAGGCTGTAAACGGAATCTGTTGATTATATCTACATAATATCTACAGATTTCACTATTATATTGATAAGTGGACGCTGTAGATGAAGCCTAAACAAAAAAGTAACTGGAGGCTGTGGGCAGACTGCTGCTGCAGCCTCTCAACAGTACATGTTGACGGGATTTGCTGGCTGACTGAGGTGTTCAGGGAAATTGTAGATGATCTCTTGTTCCAGCAGTGTTCTCTTGTTCCAGCAATATTGTTCTCTTATTTCAGCAGCTGTCATTCGTGTCAGCAGTTTTCTCTCTCGTTTCATAATTGTCTCTTGTTTCAGTAGTATCCAGTCTCTGCACTTAAAACACACCCGAGAACTCTCCGTATACTAATGTATTTCAATTTGAAAAAAAGTACGAGGCTAAAGCTTTGTTGGACGGAGAAGCCAAGAGTAGCGTGCACAACACAGGAGTCTGAGTGGTACCTTTGTACATAGACAGGATGTACAAGACAGCACACACCACAACCACTGCCACCACAGTGTGTCCATTGAGCCCATTAATGAACAGGATGGGTAGTACCTTCTCACAGGATATATACCCGAAGGGGTGTTTCTTTGTGTGGAGATATATATATATATATATATATATATATATATATATATATATATATATATATATATATATATATGTCGTGCCGAATAGGTAAAACAAACTTGCTATTTTGGCTTAAATAGCAATTCTCTTCTTGCCGAATAAAGTAAGCTAAAATTTGTGTATGCCGTAATTTCGCAAAAATTATTCTGAATCTAACGAAAAAATATATATTTCATTGTTTGTCTATTATTAAATTATTGTAAACTTATCTAAAATACATTTATTTGGATTAGGATAAATTAAATTACGCTTGTTATAATAAGGTTAGGTAAGTTTTCTAAGGTTCTTTTGGTACAAAGTTATTTTTACATTAACATAAATAAAATAAATATCTTTAAACGTTTAAGAGAAAATTAGAAACGACTTAATTTTAAACGAGTTCTTGCTAATTGACCAATTTTACCTATTCGGCACTTATATATATATAATTATATATATATATATATATATATATATATATATATATATATATATATATATATATATATATATATATTACACACGCACACAGTCTAATCCCCATTTTAGGGATTAAGGTATTTTCCCTGGTGGTTAGGTTATCGTGTATTCGATAGGCTTTAAACCCATTAACCAGCTAACTAATGTGGTTCTTGGGTGTGCGGTCAGTGGCTTGCTTGAAATCAAACACAGACAAGGATGAAACGCACTTGGCTTCTACAGCAAATGTGTCTCCTGGAGCCTAAATGTTATTAGTTAGTGGTTTAAACGGTGAGCAGTGGTTTAAACGGTGAGCCCGTTGAGTCAGCGCAGGGAGTGCTGGAAGCCCCATCCTCAGTCAGCTAATCACTAGGCAAATGCTTCTCAAAGCTTTCCCTGTGGTCTCCTTAACAACTACTACAATATCCAGAGATGTAGACCCTTCAATCAGGTGTAGACCCTTCAATACATGTAATTTCGTTTTACTTCATTTCACTTCGTCAGTATTTCAAAACTCGGACCAAGAGCGTAATTATTGTTCTGTCTTTTGAAATTCGAGTTTAATCACATATACTTCAGTGTAAACACTCGCTGCTTCGTTATCCTTATGAAGAAGTCAAACCTTACAAAGCAGTCTTGCTATATTTTGTGGCATACTAAATGAGGCGTCTGGTCAGCCAGGGTTATTTTCTGCATCTTGCAGCATCTCCGGCAGAAAATTGTCTAGTTGTAAAGACTTCGTTTTTTTTTAATCTTTGTTCCGGCAATACTTTCTTATATACGTCGGTAGGATACATAAGGAAAATTCAACACAAGGACTGGTGGAGGCTTGATCCTCCGTTTGCACGGTGTGAGACCATTTAGGATGCACTTACTGTATCTGCTGGTAGAAGATTGAGTATCATGGAGCATGGATGACGGCACAGTCTCTCTAATAGTGCTTATAACAACCTTGTTTTCCACTGAATTTAATCTACACTTTCTATCGCATCTCATTATAATAAGATATTTTAAAGTGCAGATTAGGTACCTGGTCTTTAGTTTTTCTAAGTATGGATTAGATCTCTTTTCACTGACCAGTGCTTTCAGAGTACTTTGTGGGCGTCTCCAGTACTGTAAATGTTTTATGTACTCTGTCTACATAAGCAATAAATTATCTATATTTTTTTACTCTAATGTATCACCTGCTTTGAAACAAGATGAAGAGGGAGTAGTATTGTAAAGGAGAGAGCATAATACTCTGGAAAGTACTACTAACATTTGCCTGGTTTCTCTGGCTTTAAAAGTTCTCATTATCCACCTAATTATTTTTTCAAGTCTTAGCAACATACACTCTGTCCTGTTTTCTAAAGGTTAAGTCGTCCTTGGACTAGGGGCTTGAACCCAATACTCGTCACTATGGAACAAAAACCATGCCCTTAAAACCTTCCTAAAGTGGTCAGGCCACTTAACCTTTCTTAACTCTCTCCGTGTCTACCCACCTTTTTCATTGCCCTGTCCTACAGCAATCCTTCCCATTCTTGCCATCCTCTCACAGCCTAACACAAATTATGTCGTCTGACATTAACATCTCCCCCCCCCCTTTTTTTTAACATTTCCTTCCGTTCTATGGCCAGATCTAACTTCATTTTATATCATGTACTTGGTTCTTCGTTCTTTCTTCTTTTCATAACCGAATATGCTGAAAATTTGTACCACTGAACACTGCTATTTCCTTTGTCCAATGTGATACTTGGTCATTAGGTCATTTTAGGTGATATCTGTGACCCGTCCACAGATGTAGAGTACTGACTTACCAATGGTACAGACCAGAGGTTAAGCAACCACTGGCTACTGGAGCTAGGCTTACTACATCATTTAAAACCCTGGTGGTTTAGTGCTTAGTTTTGTTGATGATGATGATGATGACATACCATTTAAAAAATAAAAGATCTTTTTTTCCCGTTCTAGGATTTTTCTATACAAATTTGAGATAAAGCAGATTGAGTGTGACACACGTGCCACACCAGACCTTGAGTGTGACACACGTGCCACACCAGACCTTGAGTGTGACACACGTGCCACACCAGACCTTGAGTGTGACACACGTGCCACACCAGACCTTGAGTGTGACACACGTGCCACACCAGACCTTGAGTGTGACGCACGTGCCACACCAGACCTTGAGTGTGACACACGTGCCACACCAGACCTTGGGTGTGACGCATGTCACACTAGTGGCCACACACCCGCCTGCTATACAACACTGAATGGTGATACAATACCCCAGGAGTCACGCCACACGAAGCGTGCGTTCAGGTCTCTATAATCATTAGTGTTTGAAGATTACATTAATTATTCACAGTTGATGCATATCGTTGTGTGTGTGTGTGTGTATTACGTGCATTCAATAATTAAGCACTGGGGCTCGAGCTGGTGTTTTTGCAAGCGCAGGTCCCCAACAATAACATTACCACAATGTATACAAAATTTGGTAATACTGAGTTTAGGGGCTCCATTGAGTTTCGCAAAAGTTTATAGAGGATAGTGTGTAATATTGAGCGGTATGTGCAATGGAGATGAATATATTTTGTGCAAACTGGGAAAAGCAATGATTTGAGTACACGTTTTTTTTGTGCTTCTAAAAGAAATATTTTAAAAAGATATTGATTTAACTATTAAAACCAACCTAACCCAACCCAACGTAATCCAGTGTACACTGCTGTGGTGTTATTGAAATTGTTTAAATCACTGGGTCAGTAAGTCACGAGCACTGATTGGCCCGGCGTCTCATTAACCTTATACTTTCTACGTCCCATAGAAAAATAATATTGTTGATATCCGCCCTCAAAAATTTGCACAAAAAATACCTAATTTTGCCAGGGTATGATAGACTGCTAATGTTACAGAAATGAAAAAAAAAATAGCGCAAATTTTCACCCTCCCCTTTTACCCGCATTTCTTCACCCATTTCTTAATTTGCCCATCCTTCTTCCCCTTACCAGGACTCTGGTCATAATTTGATTCGATTCTATGTAAGTACCCAATTTCGTCTTCAGCACGATATGGTGAGATTCTAGATTCATTACACACGCTACACACTGATATATGCACGTATACTGTGTATTTATTAAAAACACTACTGACATCCATATGTCCGTCATCCCTCCAACTCCTTTCCATCACCCTCCGTATCCTTCGTTTTTCTGTCATCCCCGATAATCTTGTAATTATCCAACTCCCTCCTCCCTGAATTCAAACATACATGGTGACCTCGCCCGACACTCATGAGAAGGGTCAAGTGTAAACAAGACCCTGGCAAGACTTTAGGTCTATTCTAGTCCTATGGGATTAAATCAGATTGTTTGATTTCATTGGGTTATCCCAGGTAAACATTATGCACTCACGTGTCCATAACAGGACTATTGTAGAAAAGTCTTTTATGTACCCAAAGTCTTAAGAAAGATTGACTTGCATGACAGTTACAAAATGGAAACAAAAACTAGGTATGTTGTTCCCGTCATATTGCATCACAATAATAGATGTCAGAATGAGTTGGGAGACTCCAATAGGGCAGTGAGGATGTATTTAAGAACATTCCACCTTGAGTACAGTAATTACGGCAGATTTCAAGAGAATCGGAGAAGGGGTGCTTGACGGGAGACGAGTGAGAAGTGTGCCAAAGCCATTTAAGCTGCTCTTTGTATGATAGCTAACATTTGTTCCCACTGTGTACCTATATGTAATTTATTTAATCAGTGATGCGGGTGAAGGGGAAGAGGAGGGGGTGAGGGAGAAGGGCCAGATAGATAAGATAATCAGGTGTTAGCTATGTGAGGTAGAGGGGTGGGTGCCAGCCAGCCTGGTGGCCCAGATACGCCCCTCGTGCTTCAGCAGATGTTTTTATTACGTTACTATACTGACGATGTTATCAGCGTAAGGTTCTTAACGCTTTCCGTAAACTCGCAAATGTTATTGTCTTTGGACATGAATGTTACGTCGATACCGGCACGATGTGAAATAAGACATGTACATGTAGTCCAAGAAAAAAATTCGTCATGAGTGGCTTTGGTCTAGGATATTAAAATTTCGCCACGAGTGGCGTGATGTGTCTTTTTATACATTATTTTCTTTATGTAATCTAACTTCACCAAAAATAATCATTAGAAATATGCTGAACAAAAACAGGGTGAAATACGGCTGGCAGCGCAGTGTTTTGGCAAGCTTAGTTAACGTTCAGATGTGAACATGCATTAGTGACCCGGAAATAGGCGACTTGGTGCGTATGGAGGCACTGGATCCAGTTCTTGGAGCACTGGATCCAGTTCTTGGAGCACTGGATCGAACTCTTGGACTTGAGCTTTTTAAGGAATAAGCTGTTGGATAATTTTGAAGCGAGATGGCATTACTCTCCAGAGATCTTGAAGTTATATACAATGTAATTCAGTTCTGTGGAGTCACTGTATCAGTTTGAACACAGTCTCATTCTTCTGCACTATCCAGTTCTTGACCTGATCTCTCTCTTTCTCTCCTGCTCCTCTCTTCTCCTCTGCTCTCATTCTCTGCCTCTCTCTCTCTCCTCTCTCTGATCCATCTCTCTCCCTGATCCATTCTTGACACTTCAACTCTCTGACTCTACTCCTTCTTCTGCTTCTGCTCTCTAATCTTCTCATGCCTCTATCTCCTCTCTCCTCTCTCTCTCTCTTTCTCTTACTCTCTCTCTCTTCCTTCTATCCTCCTCTTCTCTCTCTCATACTCTACCTCCCTACCCACACACACACACACACACACACACACACACACACACACACACACACACACACACACACACAGTACAATGGTTTGCAAGGTTAGTTCCAGACTATAGGAAGTCCTATGAAGAAAGATTAGGGAAACGGCCTAGACACTGGGGACAGGAAGTCAGGGAGACATGATAACGACATATAAATACTCGTGGAATAGACAAGGTGGACAAGACAGATGTTCCAGGAGACATCAGAAACAGAGGCCACAATTGGAATTGAAGACACAAATGGCAGAGGATAGTAGGAAGATTTCTTCATCATAGGTGAAGGCATGGAAAGCCTGAATGACGTAGGGAGGAGGAACCATAACAGTTTTAAGACGAGGTTTGAAAAGCCCATGGGAGGAGAGAGAGGCTAAGTAACAAATGGAAAGGCAGGAGGCAGCTAGCTGACCCTGCAACACAAATAGGTAGAGTACAAAAGGTGAGTCACACAACAGGCAAATGCCCGCGACAATAAAACACAATGCTTCACTAACATGAGAGGTAAATCATGACAAATGTGCTACAGTTTATAATAAACAGTCTGGTGCTGTATGTTCGACGCGGGAAGGTGGAGAGGATCAGAAACTGTACCAGGAAGCTACTCATTCAAAAATACGATACAGTTCAAGACAAGGTTATGTTGAGAGCATAACAGAGCAGTTTAGTATTTCAAAGTGAGACAGTTGAATGTCACCTGGGGATAGTTACCAGCGGGGAACATACCAGCAAGCCAAGAAACGTGACACCGAAAGACGCATGTATATATGGTTATTCAGTTTTCGATTGAAAACGAGAGGTGAAAGCTGTATTATTTTTTCTCCAATACCAAAATTGTTGACAGTTTGAGACCAAGTACAACATCTCCGTTGTAACCTTTGTTAGTTAGACAGATTGTTGATGAAGTCTGCTTAGTCTATTAAGCATCCTGGCTGGCTATTGTTGATCTTCGTGGTTTTATTTGATCTTCGTGGTTTATTTGATTTCTGGTTTTATTTGATCTTATGGTTATTTGGATCTTCAACGGTTTATTTGATCTTCGTGGTTTTATTTGATTCGTGGTTTTATTTGATCTTGTGGTATTTGATCTTCACGGTTTATTGATCTTCACGGTTATTTGATTTCGTGGTTTTATTTGACTTCGTGGTTTTATTTGGACTTCAGTGGTTTATTTGGATCTTCGATGGTTTTATTTGATCTTCGTGTTTTATTTGACTTCTGGTTTTATTTGATATTCACGGTTTTATTGACTTACGGTTATTTGATCTTCGTGGTTTTATTTGATCTGTGGTTTTATTTGATCTTCTGGTTTTATTGACTTCATGGTTTTTTGACTTCTCACGGTTATTGACTTGTGCGTTTTATTTGATCTTCGGTTATTTGATCTTCACGGTTATTTGATCTTCGTGGTTTTTTTGATCTTCATGAGTATACTGATCTTCACGGTTTTATTTGATCTATGTGTTTTATTTGATCTCATGGTTTTATTTGATCTTGCATGTTTATTTGATTCAGGTTTAGGACTCAGTGGTTTTATTTGATCTTATGGTTTATTTGATTCAGCTTATTTGATCTTCATGGTTTATTTGATCTTCAAGGTGTTCTGATCTTCATGGTTATTTGATTGTGGTTTATTTGATCGGATTCATAAATTGTTGCCTTGATGCTGCGAAAATTTCTCGTTTCTTTTAACACCCTCTTTCTGGACCAATCTTGCCACTATCCTTCCTGGTCCTAGGCGTGTATACATGAGTTGAGCTTCTCCAGAATAATTTGTCTTCTTGTCAAGTTGAAAGTAATCATTTGAAAGAGGAGGACAACTCACTGAGAGCACGGTAAGGCAAGTGTGTGTACTCATCAATGTGATTGCAGGGAAGCCTCATACTCCGAGCACCTCTTGCTGGTGTGCTAGGTCCACTTCCTGCCATGAGCATCATTCTCCGGATCCACACATCACTCAGATGTCACTTCTGACAACTCTGGTGACTGAAGAACCTAGCAACATCCTGTGACTCGTCTGAGTTTTCAACTTCCAGCGTGACTGTCGTGTGTGTGTGCTGTGTGTGTGTGTGTGTTGTGTGTGTGTACGTGTGTTGTTAAGGTGGGTTGATATTTATCTAGTGAACTGCTTATCATCCACGTTTGAAGTGGTTGGCTCGCCCTGAGCTCTTATAACGGTGTACTGATATGTGACTTGAGTGGTCGACCTGCTCTGCAGGTGTGTGTGGGAAGGAGGTCCTTTGGGAGATGCTGGTTTTGAACGATGAACTATCGATCTTGCTTGGATTAGTCCAGTCTTCGTGGCACCATTACCAGCCACCAAGACCACAGGATCAGTCAAACAGACCACCACCAACTCAAGTTATAGGGTTATCACAGAAGGTCAGAGCATTTCTCATATGTTGACATTTCTCATATTACTGAAACCTTTCACTGGCTTAGTGGACATAGCTATTGATTAAGATTGACACGTAAGTGGATGGCAGGTTTCACTAATAAACAAATCACACACAGTGTGTTCAGGATCACGACTTGATCTAGCTCATCTCTGCAGGATGTATGAGATGGCCTGGGGATAGCAACCCATAAATGGTGCTCACAGTTTATAAAAATATAAATTCAGTCTGGGTGCTGTTATGTTCGACCGGGGAAGGTGGAGAGGATCAAGAAACTGTACCAGGAAAAGCCTACTCATTCAAACATATACGTATACAGTTTCCTATAGACACAATGTGTAATTGTTTAAACCATATACAGGAGGGCCCGCGTTTTCGTTGGCTTCAAATTGAGCCTTTGTTCATTATGTTCCACACGCCGGTGATAGTTACCAGCGGGTGGAACAATGACTCAACTTAAAGCCAACGAAAACGTGACACACGGAAAAGACGCACTGTATATATATGGTTATGTTAGTTTTCTGCATTCCGAAAACCATAAGGTGAAATGCTGTATTATTTTTTTCTTCTCCAATACACAAAATTGTTGACAGTTTGAAGACCAGAGTCACTAACAGTACTGGTTATTAACTGTTGTTAGTTAACAACAGTCTGTTGGTTATGAAGTCTGTTAGTTATTAAGAGTCTGGTGGCTATTGTTGATCTTCGTGGTTTTATTTGATCTTCGTGGTTTTATTTGATCTTCGTGGTTTTATTTGATCTTCGTGGTTTTATTTGATCTTCGTGGTTTTATTTGATCTTCGTGGTTTTATTTGATCTTCGTGGTTTTATTTGATCTTCATGGTTTTATTTGATCTTCACGGTTTTATTTGATCTTCGTGGTTTTATTTGATCTTCATGGTTTTATTTGATCTTCATGGTTTTATTTGATCTTCGTGGTTTTATTTGATCTTCGTGGTTTTATTTGATCTTCGTGGTTTTATTTGATCTTCGTGGTTTTATTTGATCTTCGTGGTTTTATTTGATCTTCATGGTTTTATTTGATCTTCATGGTTTTATTTGATCTTCATGGTTTTATTTGATCTTCATGGTTTTATTTATCTTCATGGTTTTATTTGATCTTCATGGTTTTATTTATCTTCATGGTTTTATTTGATCTGGTCTTCATAAATATGTTGCCTTGATGCTGCTGAAAATTTCTCGTTTCTTTTAACTACCCTCTCTTTCTTGGACCACATCTTATTACCACTATCCTTCCTGTTCCTTAGGCTGTGTATGACCCATGCGAGTTTAGAGCTTCTCCAGGAATATAATTTTGTCTTCGTTGTCAATGTTGAGAAAGTAATCAGGTTTGATACAAGAGGAGGACAACTCACTGAGAGAGCACGTGTAAGGCAAGTGTGTGTACTCATCTAATTGTGGTTGCAGGGGTAGGTTCATAGCTCCTGGCCCCACCTCTTCGCTGGTCGCTGCTAGGTCCACTTCCTGCTCCATGAGCTTTATCATTACCTCCTGCCTCCACTACATCACTCTCAAGACTGTTCCACTTCCTGACAACTCTGTGACTGAAGAAGTACCTTCTAACATCCCTGTGACTCGTCTGAGTTTTCAACTTCCAGCTGTGTGTGTGTGTGTGTGTGTGTGTGTGTGTGTGTGTGTGTGTGTGTGTGTTGGGTGGGTTGATATTTATCTGCTTGACCCTGCCTTTCTATCATCCACGTTTGAAGTGGGTTGGCCTCCGGCGCCTGAGCCCTCTTATAACGTGTGTACTGATATGTGCTTGCAGTGGTCGACTCTGCTATTGGCAGGGTATGTGTGTGTTGGGAAGGGGGGGGGGTGCCTTTGGGAGATGCTTGTGTTTTGGAAGCACGATGAACTATCGATCTTTGCTTGGTTTTGCTTCCCCGTCTCTCGTGTGCCACCATTACCACCACCACAACCACACATGATCAGTCCTCACAACAGACCTACCACCACACTACCACCAGTTATAGGGTTATCACAGAAGGTACGTGAACATTTCTCATATGTTGACATTCTCATATTACTGAAACCTTTCACTGGCTTACTGGTACATATGGTATTGAATTAAAGATTACATCGTAAGATGTGATGGCAGGTTTTTCACTTCATATAAACAATGATCACAACACAGTAGTGTTCCAGGATCACGACTTCATCCTAGTGTCATCTCTGCCAGGATGTAATGGTAATACGCCTGCGGACTAGCAACAACTTAGTTGAGCATTCAAGAAGGAAGACTATCCTCAGGCCGAGCTTTGAGGGTAGAACAAACTTGAAACCTGTGTGAAGTATATAACAGGTAGTATTATGCTGGAAGTAAGGTTGGATAACAAATATCCCCACACAGGTGTGTGTGTAAACAAACAAAAATTGTATCTCGGTATATAAACTGAGAGTACTTAATCACTATTTTAGGTATTAAAGCAAGAATGTTCTTGATTAGTGGTGATCATGCAGCTTTAATGACTACTCTGTAGTAGACAGGCTTTAAATTTAATAAATCTAACCATTTCCTTTTCCACATCTACCTCAGTAATCACTCCTGAGCCAGAGAACACGTCTGCTTGCATTTATTAGGCTTGATCTCAGGAAAGGTAGGGTTGCTGCAGTTCCTTGGATCAAGACCTCTTCAGTATTAATCTCCCCCATTATTGAAGGGAGGTACTCTCGCAGATCAATACGATAACACATCAAACATCCCAGGGAGCAGCCAGTGGCAACACTGGTTTAATAATTTAGTACCAGCAACACGGCGACGACAACTTTAAAATATAGACCAGCACCAGTGCTGGCCAGACCAGTGTTCACTAACATGTGACATGTATAAAAATACATGTGCGAAGTTATTTACATTAATGAAACATTGATAAAGCCCCTGGTGGGCAAAACGTTACCGTAATAGTGGCTTAACCTTGTTCATGTATCTCTTGCATACACGAAGTGTTCCTTTATGTAGTATATAACGTACTCACCTACATGTGGTTGCAGGGGTCGATTCACAGCCCTTTGATATAACGCGTGGCATACAACACATGATATTTTTGAAGGGGTGGAGCAGTTAGCCAGTTGATGGTCTGGGTCAAGTGAACATAAGCTCCACAGAGTGGATCTTCCTATGAGAAAGTTTTCCCTTTCTTTTCTCAAAAGGAGATATTTCTCTCACCAAATAATAGAGAAGTATTCTGGCAGATACTAGAGAATAAAGGATGGCGAATAAAAGGTAATGAAATGAGGTAATAATAAGAATTAGGTTAAGTAAAAGGACACAAGTGCAACTGTGACATTTATTGTGGCAACGTTTCGCTCTCCAGGAGCTTTATCAAGCCATTGATAAGCTTGATAAAGCTCCTGGAGAGCGAAACGTTGCCACAATAAATGTCACATTAGTTGCACTTGTGTCCTTTTACTTTACATATTGTCGGTAATTCTACCAACTTTATTACAAGAATTAGGTTCTTCAAGGGGAAGGATGCCATGATGTTTGTGAATGGTTCTTGATCCGCGGAACTGGAGGACCTTTACTTAAAACTTGTATAACTGCCTTCCCTTCTTCAGGCTCTATGATGCCTGCGGGTTAAGTAGGTCCGACCATGAGTATGGTTTAGTAGGTCTCTGAGTGTTCCAGCAGGCCCATTGAGGTTAACTAACTAAAAAAAAATTATATTTAACCGCAAATAAACAAACTAAAACGGTGTCGACCTGTGTGGCAAGCCAGTGACTGGGTAGTACCGGGGAAGATTCAAATGTGCACGAGTATCACTTGTGGTGTGAGAATGGGTTGCAGTTACATGGTCTTCCCTGGTGTCCTGGTGAGTGTAGGGAGACAATGTCTGGTGAATACACAAGGTGGGTTACCCCAGACGTCGGTGTTATGGCGCCTCACTCTTCCATGATGCTATTGATTCTTGCTTCACTGGATACACTATCATGCACACGCCACATGACTTCTATTCGCAATAACCAAGTCTTGTTACAGACAATGCTAGACGACTTTATTTTCCCTTATGGACCATTATAACTTGACTATTTTTTTCATGGTATTACATATGGTACAGTACAGACTGAAACGTCGTCTAAGATTTCCTCTCTAAAATGTAATTTGAAAATGGTCCTAGCCACTATGTTACGACTTGTATCATCGCTTCTATATTACGGATGTATACAAAATGTAAAAATCACCCCTAAATAAACGAATGCTTATTAGTGATTAATTTATGGGAAAATGTTTTCTGGCGCCAGTCTGACGTATACGACATTTTGACCAAGCCTTCCGCTGCCTTACCGGTTCACCCCGTAAAAAAAAAAAAATATCACGTAAGATGTGATAAGAGTTCCAACACACACAAAATTAGGATCACCACACAACATCCTAAGATCAAGAAATAGGAAATTATATATTCCCGATGTTCAAAAGAAGAGAGTTGTGGGCCTGGCCCACAACGGTTAAAATCGTAAGAGAAAGTTGAGAGAACACTGTTCTTCTACCCGTCTTATGATGTTACAGGAAGCCTCATCGCTAATTGACCTCCCCCCTTCTCCTCATGTTCAAGTCTAGCGCGTTCTCTTGCTTGGAGGTCCCTCCCTCTTGCTCTCCTAATCTTACATGTGCTCGCTCTTGTAACGCTTACGTCGTTCCAATTTATCAGTGTTTCATTTTCACTGCTGTTTGTTAACGTGAAGCGATAAACCTGAGTTGATCCTCTGTTCCCTAGTCATGACCACCACTGTCTAGTGAAGCTGTAGAATTTTAGTTGTACTACCAACACAGGCGAGCTTTCCCTAGATACCGAGTTTCAAGACCTCTGTAAGCTGTAACCTTAAATTCGTAATCGCTAGACTTCGTTATTTAGGTTCTAGGCCTATTATGCGCCGGAATAATGAAGTTTATCACCTGCTACTGGACTCTTGATTACCTATCTCTCTGACACATCATTACTTCTGAGTGTAGTTCGGGTGGTAGGGTGTTTTATAGATAGGCTTTACTTGGATGATTAACTTATCAGGGTCTATAGTAGCCCAGGATAACCCCCCTAAAAAAAAGCGGAGCAGTATGGTGTATAACCAGCGGAACTCTTTTGTCTCTTTTTTCCATGGTAGCATGAAGGTACCTATCAGGGTGTTACAAAGGTTGCACACGAGTCTCTCCCCCCCCGTCAAGAACTGAACCCGGGTCTTCAGGTTGGTAGCTGAGCGCCCTGCCACGGAGCTACGAGGCATCTGTCAACAGCTACCCTATAAACTCCAACCGCACCTTTACTCTGATTGTTTACCCATCATAATTTCATAAGGGGGTGGGAGCATTTTTTTTCAAGTATTGATGTATTTATTTTCTATTGTGTTTAACACTTCAACGGAAGTGCACTGATGCTGGTGAAGGGCTTTTTATCCAAGGAATTGGAGCTATCCTCACCATCTTTGAATAAATTCAGATTCCCTAACATTCTCAGGAATCGCAGAGTCCCTGCTTGTTTAGCGTTTCCCTGGGATTATGGTAGTAAAAATAATGAAACTAATCAAATCAATTAAAAAAAATCTAAATTAAGGAGTTAGAAATATTACATTCATTACGAACTTTAAACCAATTAAACTGCTGGATCTTACTTGCGTATTGTTTCCTTTAGAATGTTGGAGAGACGGAAAGTGAATACTTGCATGGAGACGGGTATATACACTCAGGCGTATGTGCAAGAAAGGTATAAAATACCGACAATATGAAAATTGTTAGGTAAGAGACATATTGTTTCAAACTTTGGAACAATGCTCTTCTCCAGACTGAGGGACTGACCACCTCAAAACTTTAAGGGTGATGGACTGATTACATCGTCTTCAAGTCTCTTCTGCTTCTATCAACTTTTCTGTACTCGACTGAAGAAGCCTACGGACTGACCACCTCAAAACTTTAAGGGTGATGGACTGATTACATCGTCTTCAAGTATCTTCTGCTTCTATCAACTTTTCTGTACTCGACTGAAGAAGCCTACTGTGTAGGCGAAACGTTTCGAAATAAAGATACCTAACTGTTGCATATGTGTCTTACCTAACGACCAACTATGGTATACTATTGGTAGTCATGGACACTGTTTGCACACCTACCGGAGACACAGGCGCCATAAATTATCTGATAATATGATAACTATCTGACAGTACTTCACCCATCTTTGTTCCTTCTACTAGTACTACAGTGTAATTGTGGACAACACTGGAAGTCATTTTCAATATAATATTAACGTTTTCCTTAGGTTCCTCAGTTTACCTTTTGTCACAACACACACACAAAAAAAAAATAAGGACCACTGCAGTAGGCCCATGCTAGGCATGTCTAATTCACACCCACCCACACTAATGTATCCGTCCAGCCTATATTTAAAGCTACCCGAAGTTCTTGCGCTCATCTACAAATTGATAGTTAAACTGTTGCTATCAGTGCTGGCAATTATTATAAGGGGTCATATTGCGACTAGGGAATGGGAGGTTATCTAGTTTGGTCTCATGTGACCCTAAACCCATAGGGTCATATAACATCTTCGTTCAAGGGAAGGGGAGAAGACCAATTCCTTGGATCAAGAGCCCCTCACCAGCATCTAGGAACCCACCTTGAAAGGCCAAGGGGAGCGTAGCTCCAATTCCTTGGATCAGGAGCACCTCATCAACGAACCCCCCCCCCCCCACATCTCCCGTAATCCTTGAAGACATGAATACCGATATCCCCAGGTGAGAGGTGAAACAAGTCGTGATGGTTTGTGCAATTTCAGCGTCATTTTGAGAGGCATTTTCTGTAGCGTGGATTGTATGTACTTAATAGGTTAAACGAATGACGTCAGTTACAGTTGTGGTCCACATGACTAAAAATCGATGTGTGGCCGGGCAGCAGTATTTTTTGTTTTTGTTTTTGATAAGTGAGATATACACAACCCGCACCAAGAGGAGACAAACTTATGACGACGTTTCGGTCCGACTTGGACCATTAACAAGTCACACGATGAGTAAAGTACATCCTGCTGTTTTTAGAGAAATAATAAGAGATTGGTAGTACTAGGTGTGGTTACACACATACTAGGTGTGGAGTTCGGTAGGTCATATTGCCCCAGTAGTTCATGTATTAGTTAAAAAAAATTTTGCTAACACTCTCAGGCGAAAAACAATTTGTAGTTAAGTGGACCGTACTTGGTCCGGTGATCGCAAACTGGACGTCCCCTCAGATGAATGTGTTGTAAAGGGCAATGTTGTTGAGCTTGTAAAAGCCTCACCTAGTGTCTTCCTGTCCGGTGACACTCTTGTTACCGTCCCATCTCACTAACTATAATCACGGGTAAGCACTCAAACCTGAGGTCATACAGCATCAAGGAAAAGTGAGACAATCAGGTTTGATCCAGGGACAGGGTAACTAATTCCTTGGATCAAAAAGCCCTTCTCCAGTATCAACCCCCCCCCCCTCGCCGACTTCTGTTCATCTAACATAATATTAATGTTATATAATATCGACATGTTGGAGAATTATACATATGAGCAACAACTGCGTATATTTATTATATAGACGTTTTCCCCGCCAGTGGCGCTATCAATATAATGTACGGACAAAAACAGAAGACTGAAGAGGTTGAAGGTGAGATGGAGTCCCTATATTATCCTTGTATAGTTCTGACTAATAATATCTTCATAATTTATTTACATGAAATACTATGAAAGGTGAATATGAGAGGGTGAAAGACGTTGTACCCCTGAAATGCAACAGCACTTGGAATTTCACTATTTGTTTTTCACTGGTTATTTTGCATATTGTGATACCACCCGTTTACAGTGATCTTATTGCATACATACATACATACGTATATTATATAGATCACAGTTAAAAATTATACACATGAAGACCACAGAGTAGCAACTAGAAGTTTAAGGCCAGCTAAGAAGACTACCTGCAAATCTCTCATTCTCTCTGACTAGCAAAATCGTAATGACACGATTCCAAACAAACCATACCACGGGAGGGGATAGAACCCGCGATCAGAGTCTCAAAACTCCAGACCGTCGCGTTCTCTAAACACTCCGGTATAAATTGCTGCAAGAGTTAGTCCTCTTTAATTAAGATCTTTAAGTAACATAAGGATTACAGGGTACAGAGTAGTTTAGCCTACCATTAACACAATGTTTAAATCTTTATACGTCGTTATTTTTTCAAATGCTGCTCGCTAATTAAGGCTTCCGTTGTATTCTCTGTAACATGGAGCCGTCACAAGTAACACAAGGCCGTGGAAGCTGTGGTGAGGAGATACATGTCTGGCTATTCAACACGATAGCGGTATCGATCTGGGAATTTCCTGTCACCATGCTAGTCCACCTGGACACTTCCTGCATCATGGGGAGGGGACTTTGAGACTTGGGATACAACTGATATTGTAGATGATTCTGCTGTCTTTGATTTATTTTGGGAATACAACGTGTTTGAAATAATGCACTATAAGCGTGTAGCTGAAGCTAGTTAAACATTTAGCGTTCTGGCATAATTGTTGGCAGTTGCGAGTATCGTAAAATGGCAAGTAAATCTTACAAAATTGTATTTAATTCCTTGTTACTATTGCTTTTATTGCTGCTAATGTCTTAGCTTTTACCGATCGTACTATCGCTGTTACTGCTTCTGCTGATGACACTAGGAATACTACTGCTGTTACTCCCACTGGTGGCACTAATGCTACTCCTGCTGCTGATCCTTCTGGGGTACTATCACTATTACTTTTGTTGTTTTTACTAGGGATACTATCTGTTGCTGCTCCTATTGTTCTACAAAAGACTTGTACCTTTCTCGTTAGTTCTTACTGAATCTACCGTTGCTTTCCATTTCGATCTTGTCTAACTTGTCAAGGAGGATGAAGTTTTGTTTGCAACTTACTGTTTTTAGTGACCAGGATAATGGTAGATGGGATGAGGAACACGACGCTGCATCAGTAATCTTCAATATCGTTTAGTCGTATATTTGGGAACTGTTGTCGTTGCGAACATCCAAGATAGTTTTATTTCCCAGTTAGACAAGGTGGTTTGTTGGTGGTGCTGATGGTGCAGGTGCTGGAGGTGCTGGTGCTGTTAGTGGTGGTGATGTTGCTGTTGTTACTGGTGCTTCTGCTGATAATGTTTCTTCTTTTGAAATTGGGTTTACCCCTTCCCTTCCTGTTCTCATATCTGATTCCAGCTTTGCTGAAACGAAATATTTATAGGTACCGTAGCTGACGAACCCTACTGTAATACTTGAAGATATTATTATTGCCCTACTGAAGTTTCCCAGATCAGGTTGACAACGTTCAACACTGGATGTCCCCGTCCTGACAGGAAAATATTGTTAGCATTGATTCCCACTGTGTAACTACCATATAGAATAGTGTGGCATCACACCGCTGATGCATTAAATTTTGCTAAAGAAAATATTCCCCAGGATTTAGCGCTCTCCCACAATAAAAATATAATTCCCCTGAAAGTGATTCAGCGGACTACGGTGCATCAGTCACCAGGTGGCTCATTGACCCCGCCTCCTGCAGGTGGCAGGGTAGGGGGAGGGATAGCCAGGCTGATGGTGCTGGTTCGACCTCGTTTATCTTCGCCTGCCTCCGGCGTTAGTTCATGCCTGCTAACAATCTATTCTAGTTAATGCTGCCTTATTTGTGTGTGTGTGTGTATTTTAGTTTTCTTTCCAAAGGATTTTCATGTGTAGAATATTTAAGATCAGTCTATAGTTAATCTTATTGTGGCTAGCTGGTCTAGTGGCTAACGCGACGGGCTGGAGTTTTGAGACTCTCTGACCGCGGGTTCAATCCCGGTCGGGGTATGGTTTATAGTTAATGTAACTTTAAGGTAAAAGAGTTTTAATCGAAGTAATTGAAGCCACCCTCCCCTTTCTTGAATCACACCTGATTACCCTCTATTTCCCAGGAGCTGCATGACATTTACAAGTTTATTGTTTCTCCTAATATAATATAGCTAATGTAGTCTGAAACCAATCTACTACTTTACCGGTATTTTATACAGCCTGTGTCTACCATGCTGTGTCAGTACCACATCCACTCTATTTTGATGTCACCTTCAGGCCACAATACATTTCACTGCTAACATCCCCTAACCTTCCTTGAAACCCACAAGGTTATATCTGAGTCAATGCCGATACCATCAAAACTGGCCGATACCAATACTGTGGCACACCTTACTGACAAGTATATCACTTTTAAAAGAGTGTGTGTGTGTGTGTACTCACCTAGTTGTACTCACCTAGTTGAGGTTGCAGGGGTCGAGTCCAAGCTCCTGGCCCCCGGCTCTTCACTGGTCGCTACTAGGTCACTCCCTGAACCGTGAGCTTTATCATACCTGTGTGTGTACTCACCTAGTTGAGGTTGCGGGGGTCGAGTCCGAGCTCCTGGCCCCGCCTCTTCACTGATCGCTACTAGGTCACTCTCCCTGAGCCGTGAGCTTTATCATACCTCTGCTTAAAGCTATGTATGGATCCTGCCTCCACTACATCGCTTCCCAAACTATTCCACTTACTGACTACTCTGTGGCTGAAGAAATACTTCCTAACATCCCTGTGATTCATCTGTGTCTTCAGCTTCCAACTGTGTCCCCTTGTTACTGTGTCCAATCTCTGGAACATCCTGTCTTTGTCCACCTTGTCAATTCCTCTCAGTATTTTGTATGTCGTTATCATGTGTGTGTGTGTGTACGTGCTCACCTAATTGTACTCGTCTAATTGTGGTTGCAGGGGTCGAGACTCAGCTCCTGGCCCCGCCTCTTCACTGATCGCTACTAGGTCCTCTCTCTCTCTCTGCTTCCAGAACTTTGTCATACCTCGTCTTAAAGCTATGTATGGTTCCTGCCTCCACTACATCACTTGTTAGGCTATTCCACTTCCTGACGACTCTGTGACTGAAGATATACTTCCTAACGTCCTTCTGACTCGTCTGAGTCTTCAGCTTCCAATTGTGACCCCTTGTTTCTGTGTCCCCTCTCTGGAACATCCTGTCTCTGTCTACCTTATCTATTCCACGCAGTATTTTGTATGTTATCATGATTCCCCTGACCCGCCTGTCCTCCAGTGTCGTCAGTCCGATTTCCCTCGACCTTTCTTCGTAGGACATACCCCTGAGTTTCAGAACTAGCCTTGTTGCAAGCAAACCTTTGCACTTTCTCTAATTTCTTGACGTGTTTGACCAGGTGTGGGTTCCAAACTGGTGCTGCATACTCCGGTATGGGCCTGATGTACACAGTGTACAGTGTCTTGAACGATTCCTTACTAAGGTATCGGAACGCTATTCTCAGGTTTGCCAGGCGCCCGTATGCTGCAGTAGTTATCTGGTTGATGTGTGCCTCCGGAGACATGCTCGGTGTTATGGTCACCCCAAGATCTTTCTCCTTGAGCGAGGTTTGCAGTCCTTGGCCACCTAGACTATACTCTGTCTGCGGTCTTCTTTGCCCTTCTCCGATCTTCAAGACTTTGCATTTGGCAGGGTTGAATTCAAGAAGCCAGTTGCGGGACCATGTGTCCAGCCTGTCCAGGCCTCTTTGAAGTCCTGCCTGGTCCTCATCTGATTTGATTCTCTTCATTAACTTCACATCATCTGCGAACAGGGACACCTCTGAGTCTATCCCTTCCATCGTGTCATTCACATATACCAGAAATAGCACTGGTCCTAGGACCGACTCCTGTGGGATCCTGCTCGTCACAGGTGCCCACTGTGATACCTCGTCCCGTACCATGACTCGTTGTTGCCTCCCTGTCAGGTATTCTCTGATCCATTGCAGTGCCCTTCCTGTTATACGCGCCTGATCCTCTAGTTTCTGCACTAGTCGCTTGTGAGGAACTGTGTCTGAAGGCCTTGCAGTCCAAGAAAATGCAATCAACCCACCCCTCTCTCGTGTCGTACTTCTGCGTGCGTGCGTGCGTGCGTGCAACCCATGTTCTTTGATAAATATCAGAGAACATGGGTTTTAAAGATAACCATTAGAATGGGTGACTGCAATTCGATAGTGATTGGAAGACGGAGGAACGAGCTTCAACCATTCATTGCATCCAGTGGTTCCCAAACTGGGGGTAAATTACCCCCTGGGGGTAATTTAACCATTTTTGGGGGGTAATGGAGGGGTGACAGAAAAAAAGTTATGAATTCTGAAAATCAAGAAAACAAGAAATGAGCGACCATTTGAAGGGGCTTGAAACAAGCATGCATCACTACTTTCCAGAGAGTGGCCAAGAAACAGCCACTCTTCAGTGGATCATTCATCCCTTCTCTGTACCTGATGATGCCATTCATGATGATGATTTCCCTGCAAAGGAGGAGTGGATCACAATGCGAGCCAATGAGGCCTTGAAAATCGAATTCCAAAACCAAAATGCAGATTCCTTTTGGATTTCACGACTACCTGACTCGCCAACTCTGTCCAAGAGAGCCTTGAAGTTGTTGGTATCATTCTCAACAACGTATCTGTGCGAGAAGGGCTTCTCAACTGTGCTGGGTATGAAAACAAAAAAGAGGACTCGCTTGAATGTTGCAAACGATGCCAGGCTGGCACTTTCAACCACGAAGCCAAGAATTCCTAAACTAGCTTCAAGTATGCAACTCCATCCATCCCACTGATGTTCTTGACATCTTTGGTAATAGTCATTAGAGATGCACAGTGTTCAAATACAATAAATAAAAGAAAATATCTCAAGTGTTTTAATTTAGCCATATATATCAATAATAACAACATTTTGTGAAAGGGGTAACATGCTTTATGTGGCATGTTAAATTGGGTAACAAGCTGAAAAAGTTTGGGAACCACTGATTGCATCGAATGATCCACAATAATATGGCGCTTGGCTTGCAACACTATTTTTCTTCATCTGGTTTTTCCGGTGGATGGATACGGGATCATTGCCCACGCGGTCCGGTCCCAGACCAAGTTTCCCTGTTCTCGGCCTGAGCAGTCAGTCTGTTGTTGTTCTTATTAGGTAGATTTGCCTACTGTTGTAAGTTAACTGATGCTAGTGATCTTGGTGGTGATGTTTACCTAATCTGCCGGCTGCTAGTCTAGCGAAATGACCTCTAGCCTATGTGGTGCTAGCTCTGTTGCTAAGGTTTTAGTGGTGAAGTTAACATAACCTAGCTGTTGTTAGCTCTGCTGCTAGTGACCTTGGAGGTAAAGTTTACCCTTACGTGTCTCCTCCACTGAGCTTGAACCATCGTCTTCACATAATGTGTCTCACTTCATACATATCTGCTGAGTCACATGCCACATCCCCCTCCCTCCCCAACACCGGCTGCCATCACCCACTGTTTTCTCTCCCTTACCACTTCTTCCTCTCCCCAAACCCACGTCCACACCTGATAGTGCACAGTTTCCTCACGTACTCACCTCTTTGTGTCTGCGAGGGTCGAGCTGTAACTCCAGGCCCCACACTTACCCTATTAGAAATAAATTTACTGATACGTTGCCTTCATTGCACTATCGTGCCTATCAGTGAAACTGTTATTTGGCTCCACCACTCGCGCGCGTGCGTGTGTGAGAGAGAGAGAGAGAGAGAGAGAGAGAGAGAGAGAGAGAGGGAAAAATGGGGAGGTTAAGTACATCTGGGTCCACTCCCAACAATTAATCTTATTCAACTCCTACAGTAATTCTGAAAGTGCCGATTGTATGGCAATATTAATTATGAAGTGACAGGTCTGAGGTAACGGGTGTGGAAATGATACTGTGTGGCCCTGCAGGAAGTTGTGATTGTTATAAATGGTATGGTACTACCGACAAACTTTGGAAAAGCGCACTTGTGTACACTTCAGCACATTAAAGGAAACGTTTCGCCACTCGTGGCTTCATCAGTCGTGATGAAGCAATTCGTGGCGAAACATTTATTTTAATAAATGACCTTTTCCACAGAAGGTTGTGAGAGGGACAAGTGCGAGTCCGTAACACATGTTGGTCCTGCAGGAGTTGGAAATGACAAATGTGAGTCTGGCAGGTGTAGGTTAGCAAGTATGGTCTGAATTCTATAATGTGTCTGTAATACCACTTTTAATGTCACGGGGAGAGAGAGCCATTAAGCTGTCTCCTCGTGAGTGTGCATATAGTTGAGTAACAATAAGAAGCTCGTCTCTCTCGAGCTCAGCAGACTGTGCAACGCGCTTCCATCATGTCTTGAGCTGAATGACCCACATGGGTTTAGCGCTTAAAATGAATTATTTTATTTTCCCCGTGAGTGTCTCGAGTTGTGCATGTACGTCCCGAGTTGTGTATGTACGTCCTGAGTTGTGCATGTACGTCCCGAGTTGTGTATGTACGTCCTGAGTTCTGCATGTACGTCCTGAGTTGTGCATGTACGTCCTGAGTTGTGTATGTACGTCCTGAGTTTTGTGTATGTACGTCCTGAGTTGTGTATGTACGTCCTGAGTTGTGTATGTACGTCCTGAGTTGTGAATGTACGTCCTGAGTTGTGTATGTAGGTGTTGAATTGTGTATGTGCATCCTGAGTTGTGTATGTAGGTTCCGAGTTGTGAATATACGTACGTCGTCTGTTGTGTATATATGGGTTGGTTCACAGCTGGCAACGTCCCTCAGAATCTTACCGACAAGCTTTAATGATTCTTGGTGTGGGAAATTACCTGCAGGAGGTTTACAGGGTATTACTTGAATTATTTCCTGCAAGAAATACGGGTGAGGTAAGTGGGACTTAGTCACAGTAGGTGCCAAACTGTCACTCCCTCGATGCCCACGCCCTACCACTCTTACAAAAAAGCTAGACCTAACATTAAATTACTAATTACAATATTAAAATCAGCTACTTTGGTAAATTGAAGTTGTGTAGACTATATATTATTAGGTTTGCTGGGTACACGGAATATAATTATTGTACATAAAAGTGTTATTAGAAAGGACATTCGTATTACCACTTACCATTTAATTATTGGATCATAATTATTTTTTGGAAACATCCTAACGCTACCACTACAGCTAGAATTTACGATGGCCAACGCAAAAACTACTGTACGTTATGGGTAAGCGCCACTTACCTAAGGTGTGCTCCTGGGAGAATGGGTGTCCTCTATTTTTTCGTCCTTGTTGCCGAATTGTAAGGGGTTTCCACACTTTATCCGAATTCTTCAGCAGGAACGTGTCAGCAATTTCTAAATTTTGGATCGAGGCCGATATACACCAATTACTACACGAATACCACCTGGTGGTTCACACTTTCACTCACCCATTTGACCATAAACAGAAATATTAATCTCAATCTTAAAATAATGAATCCTATGATACTCCAATACTGAAACTATGTACTGTGCCAAAACAAAAGCATTCACATTGCTAAACTCACAAACTAGTATTTAGTCACTTAGCCATAATACCAACTTACCTCATAATTTGTAATATTTTAAAATAAAGAATTAAACTAAGTCTGCCCGAAATGCCTAGCCATGCTAGGCGTTCTAGTGGTACACTGTAATCATTATTTAACTACATGTAAACCACACAACCAAATTCTGTAAATTCAACATTGTAATCTTTATAGAGAATAAACTTTGAATTTGAATTGAATTTGAATTTGAATTGACCTTCGAGAACTCCTGATTACATTGCACAATTCAGTCCAGTGTTCACACATTAAATTCAGTATGGTGTTTCTTCTCTGCGTCACTCTCCGACTGTTCCACACCCCACTTCACTTAAAATTTCTCGAAGGGTCCAAATCAGCATCACATTTTATTACGCAATTATACTATTCATTTATATGTTCTACCGTCAGAAAAATTATGTAAAAAATTTCCACACCTGGCCTCCATGGCACAGTCATACCTACTATTGAAACTGTTTATAGTATTTCCATTCTTCGTCTAGTTTACCCCACTTACCATCATAAGACTAAAAACCTGCTTCCTGACATCTTAATGGCTCATCTACGACTTGAGCTGCCATCTAATGTCCCTGGCTCCCTCGCATGTCTATATGTCCCTATCCATTCTAATATACATCATGATATTTCCCCCCTACCATCTTCTAGTGTTAGAATAGTTTAGGTTACCTTGTGCTGTGGTACTGTGACGTATCTGTGACAGGTGCTGAGAGCTCTTCTATCCTTGCAGCTAGGCTGATGACAGACCACCTCATCAACTAGGCTTGGGGCAGCCCGCAGCCCCTGATTAAGAGCAAAAAGGCACAATACCCCTCATTACCTCAAACTCATCTTCCACTGTTCTATATTTGACTGAAGAAGCCACTGGCTGGCGAAACATTGCCAGAATAAAGATAGTCATACATTCCACAAATGTCTCATTTATCAACTTCTGCTTAGTTTTGGCCTTTGTTATATAATTTTCAAACTTTTAGCTTCCATTTTGTCTTGCATATTAGTTTCTCTCATGTTTATTTCATTGTTCTCTACTATTTGATTTGCTGTATACTGTTTGCAAGCCCTCTTACACTTCCCCTTGGTGTGTGTGTGTGTTCCTGATTAGACCATGAGCTCTTTTCGTTCTTCCTATTTCTTCTCTTCATGCTTGGTTTGAATTTTTCCTTACCTCTCACCTTCATCATTTCTTGTACAGCTTTGTCCTTTAGTACCCTTTACCAGTTCACTTTTCATATTTTCTCATACTATTGTGGGTGTGTGTGTTCAAGTAAGAAATTAATTGATCAGTTAGCGAGTAGCCGACGAACAAGGAATATAAAACCCAAGGAGCAGTTGGCTTTTTTTTAGACGTGTTGTAGGCTTTATCAAGCCTATTGACTTGATAAAACGGTTTAGGGCGACACATTGTCAAATGAGAAGCCTCCCTCTGTTTATTGTGCTATTTCTAGTAATTAATTACATATTACAATTGTTCTGGTCTCTTATCTTTCTCGTGGGCCTGTCTCTTAAGCTTTCTGTTGGTTGACATTCATCACTTTTTTTGTGTATCAGCTCTCGTATGGAGTGAGCTTATGTGTTAATCTCTACATTTCTGGAGAGCAACTGACTACGTTCTTGAGCCCCTCCTATGAGTAACCATGGAAATACTTTATAGGATAGCATTGCTTTGAGGGACAGAATTACTTCAGGAGCCTTTCGACCTGACTGACATTTCCTTGTCCACCTACCTCTGGTACTTACTAGGCTTTGTTCAGCTCTGCAGAGACATCTATTTAGTATTTCTTACCCCGTCACTTAATGATATGTCTATTTTGGTATGACTGAAGTAACTTTGGTTGGCAAGTTCATTGCTTTTGACGTGTAAATGTCAGTGTTATCAGGTGGTGTGTGATTCACTGTGCAAATGTTATCACGAGTTAAGGAATGCTGTGTCAAGAAACTTTATAAATGTGGTGTTCTTGTGACACTCAGATCCTGTTCGTCACTATATATAATTTTTTTTTTCAGATTTTGTTCTGCACGCTCAACACACACAAAGTCGACATGACCAAACTTTTAGGGGGACAGATTGGCTTAGACGACTTCATATTTGCACACCGAAAAGGTAAATATGAATGACCTCATCGTGACGTGTTTTTTATAATATATGTAATTATATCGAACAGTATTCTAAAAAAGCAAAAGGTACTTGAATAGTTTCACTATTGTCATTATTTCTTTATTTTTTCATTATCTATTGTTTTTCTGGTCTTCCCGACATTTATCATTGTGTTCTAAATAAGTCATCCAACAGTATTATACTATACATTTATACGTTCCTATTGTTCTATGAGAATGGCCTCTTGTACATATATTTTGTATCCATCGCGCTTTTCGAGTTCATTTATTCTTTCCATATATTTTATCACCATTCAACATGTCATTTTTCTCTGCCACTGGAAGACTTCGTCTCTGCTTGCGATTTTTTCAATGTCTTCTATCAAGGCGACTTTCCTTCCTATTTTGGTATCCTCGAAGAATATGAAGCGATCTCTTAGTGTTTCTACCTATATTATGAAGCGTATACCAGTAATATATATAATATATATATTATATATAATCTTTATCTTTATCTTCTTTCAACAAACCGGTCGTATCCCACCAAGGCAGGGTGGCCCAAAAAGAAAAACAAAGGTTTCTCTTTTTAACTTTAATGTATACAGAAGGGATTACTAGCCCTTTGCTCCCGGCATTTTAGTCGCCTCTTAGGACACGCATGGCTACGGAGGAAGAATTCTGTTCCACTTCCTCATGGAGAAATATATATATATATATATATATATATATATATATATATATATATATATATATATATATATATATATATATTTGAGACATACCTCAGTGTACACGCATTGATATACCACGGTTTATACACACTGATACAAACGCCTCAGTGTATATATATGTTGAAGATTGAGACACTTATGCAGCATATGGGAATCTTTATTCAGGAAACGTTTCACCACACAGTGGCTTCATCAGTCCAATACAAAGAGGAAGGTGTAAGGAGAGGAGGAGAATGAGGTAATCAGTCCCTCAGCCTGGAGTAGACTCCAGGCTGAGGGACTGATTACCTCATACTCCTCCTCTCCTTACGCCTTCCTCTTTGTATTGGACTGATGAAGCCACTGTGTGGCGAAACGTTTCCTGAATAAAGATTCCCATATGCTGCATAAGTGTCTCAATCTTAAACATATATATACACTGAGGCGTTTGTATCAGTGTGTATAAACCGTGGTATATCAATGCGTGTACACTGAGGTATGTCTCAAATATATGTGTGTATATATATATATATATATATATATATATATATATATATATATATATATATATATATATATATTAATATATAGCTCACATCCACCACCTCGATGATGGTGAAGGGCTTTTGATCCAAGAAATTGGAGCTACCTTTCCCATGGATTAAACCTTATTCCCCAGGGGATGCACAAGTCCTTACGAGTTTAGCACTTGCCCATGCCTGTAATTTTACACAACTAAAATGCAGCTTGAATGGCCCACGTACAGCGGGTAGGCTTGTAGCTAACACTACGCCACTTTTTTACACAGGTAGACCGAAGGAGGTGGAGATCACCAAGACAGAGGACGCCCTCGGCCTCACCATCACCGATAATGGAGCCGGCTACGCCTTCATCAAGAGGATCAAGGAAGATTCCGTTATAGACAGAATCAAACACATAGAGGTTAGTGCTCCTCTCATTCCAGCTGTTGCTGCTGCTTTGTTACGTTTAATTTAGCTTCTCCATTATAGAAAAAAAATGCAGCGGGAGTCCTGCATCAAGAACTTATTGTTTACGAACCTCTTAACTCTTATCGGCCGGTTTTACCAATTCCTGCACAGTAATTGCCTAGTTGTATTTGTATGGGTTGAATGATAGTTCCTACTACCCTCTTCGATCAGATTTACAAATTCCTGTACAACAATCGCGTACTTGTGTTTGAAAGAGTGGAATGATCCCCCCCCCCCTTCTCTTGACACTCGTTAACCGGTTTTACTATTATTGGCCTCCAGGACCCCATCATATGTACTGATGATGCTACTTCTCAGTCATAACTTATATTCACTAGCCTGAATTAATCAAGAGTCGCCAGTTTTGTTTCTTTCATTACCAGTGTTAATATTAGTCTTCCTCAAATAATCGCAAAGAATAATGACTTAGTTTGCTAGGTATAAAGGATACAAATCACCTGCACACTAATATAGAATTTTTATATCTAATATTTTAAATTAAAAGTTATTAACTTTGCTGTATACAAGTTACATACCACACGGTGTATATATACATACCTCTAGGTGAGTGTATAAAGTGCGTTACAGATAAGCTGCAGTGTACACGTCTGAGCATATACACATACCAACCTGTGTACTCACCTATTTGTGGTTGCAGGGGTCGAGTCATAGCTCCTGGCCCCGCCTCTTCGCTGACTGCTACTAGGTCCTCTCTCTCCCTGCCTTATGAGCTTTATCATACCTCGCCTTAAAACTATGTATGGTTCCCGCCTCCACTACGTCACTTTCTAGGCTATTCCACGGCCTGACTACTATGAAGAAATACTTCCTAACATCCCTTTGATTCATCTGAGTCTTCAACTTCCAACCTATGTGCATGTGCTTACATACACACCTCAGTGTGTATATAAACACTTAAGTTTTACAGTGTACTGCAAATAGTAGACATAGCGGTAGACAATTTAGCAGTTTAGTATAAAGGTGATGGTGCGCACTGTAGTGTTTGGTCTCGCCACAACCGCAACCAACCCTGGCCATGATTCTCTCTGGCGCTCATCACAAGTTGTTTGTCTGGCAGTTATTACAGTCATTACTATTGCCACCTACTACTGGCCGTGACCGTCAGCAGTTTAGCTGCTCTATCCGGAACTTTGTTCTCCACGCTTCCTACGTTTCCTTGCCGCGCCAGCTTAGGTATACACACAAGAAATGCTTCTGGTGAGCCACGGCAGTATCACTGCAAGAATGATGTACGCTATCGACAAGTTGATGAATAAGACAAGCATGCGATACCTGGGAATCTTTGCTGGAGATACCCAGGTGTTGCATGTCTCATTAGAGCATAACAGTAGCGACTGCTTGACATATTTGATAAGCCTTTAACTTTACAAATTACAGGTTTTGTTTTTCGGCTCGATCAATTCTCCCGTTTGTGTTCACTTTTAAAGATGTTTCGAGTTTACCACCAGCAGGGATAAAGTTAGTAGACATCAAATATCCGATGACGTACTACCATTCTGTCCTCAGTGTGAAACTGAAGGCTGTTAAAAGTTTTACACTGAGAGACTTGCTGGTCTTCCCTTGGTCTCGTGAACATACAAGGCAGACAAATCGTACAAATTTCTACTTTCAGTATACACTTCTCTTTACTTTCCCTTGTTTCTTAGTAACTTGTTCCTGCAATATTTGCTTTGAAATTTAAGAGGCCTGGTCTGAGACCGGCCCATAAGCCTGGCCCATGACCGGGCTCCGGGAGTAGAAACACCCGGCTGGTGGTTAAGTCCTTACTGGCGAATATAGAACAACTCAGTTACCGGGTTGCAGGGGCGATGATTGCCGAAACTATTAACAGCAAGAATTTTAAAGACTCTTAAATTAACAAAGAGTAATTTGATTAGAAAAGTATAATGACATATTAAAAATAATATAACTTCAGATAGACGTTCAGTCCGATTTCGAAAGAAATGCTGATAAAAATAAAGATTATTTAGTTCTTAATTGAATAGATATCCTCAGAACCCTCTTTATATCCTTTATTTATGCCTGTCTATCACGTGTATAGTATTGATCATATATTCCCTTATTCTTTCAATGGTCATAGTTAAAATGTAACACTAACCCCTTTTCAGTTACATAACCCAATGTTTTGTGTGTGTAAATATTAAATATAATTAATTTAAGAGTTATACTTACCTGTGGTGTCATGAAGCAGCTTTACCTTCAGTTTCTCAGTAATTTGAAGTTAAGGAAGATAATCAGCTGATAATACAGCTGCCAGATTTTCTACCAGTAACAAGTTTATTTTTTTCTATAATTTTTCTCTAGTTAAAATTTTATCAGATCCCAAAACTTAAAATTGAGTTTTTTTTTACACTGTAAACCAATTGTTGTAACTTAGTGCCTTTAAAAATCCCATTGTTTACAACCACAGTTGATTATTATTATTATAATCAAAAAGAAGCGCTAAGCCACAAGGACTATACAGCAACCACAGTTGAGAAAAAAAAAAATTGAGTGTTCAAACCTAGTCAGTTTTTAACTTCTATTTTCTGTTTTAAACACATTTCACTTCCTTGCTTTTATTCTGATCTTGACTTATTTATATAAATACCGCCGTAACTCCTTTTCTCTTCACGAGTCTAATTTCTCACAAAATATGAAAAACATCACAAGCTTGTTGAAGGTCAACTTCCCTCAAGAAATTCAGGAGAGCAGCTGGATGGGCGAGTTTTATCAATATTAATTCAACCCTACACTCTCCCCCCTACACACACCGTTTGATTTTGTTCCCATTATGCAACTATCACATTTTTGGGGACGCGCTAAACCCGCAGGAGTTAGAGTTTTGATCCAAGAGATGAGGAGGGAGTCCTTCAGTGAGTCACTATAGTGCAGGACAACTGGATTGCAAAAATAGCTTCTCATACGAGTTGAGCGCTTCATACACATATATACATGATAACGCGTGTTATAATTGTTTCTGTTGGGAATTATAGTTTGTTTATACCTCGCTCATGTTCAAGTTTGTTATAGCAAGAATATTTAATATTTTAATGTATTTGTCAATGTGCCGTGTCCTATCAAGGAGGGAGTACCAACGGCACTTGTACCAGTGAATTAGAGCTACCTTCCTGTTTCTTTAATGGGAAATATACTTCAGTGTTCCGTAATTATGCTCGTGTATTCTTAAAATGTTTGGAAGTACCTGAGCATGCCAAGTTAATGGTTATGCGGGCTGCTCGCACAAACAACCTGGTTGATCAGGCGATCAGAGGAAAAGTCTAGCCTGAGGAAGGCCTGCCAGGGTATAACCCTCAACACCGCTCACATCGTGTACCTGTGTGATAATCTATCCGAAACCAAATTCATTCTGCTGTGAGAAATTATGTGGGTGAATGTAGGTACAGTCCTGAACTAACTTTCACTCACATAACTGGGAAGATCCAGCACACCAAAAACATTACACTTAAGTACTTAAGGAACACTAGGTCACCATAATGTTCCTTCTTCGTGCCCACCTTCTCGGCTCCCCCCTACTCACACATCTGACCTTAAATTAACAACATATGGTTCCTGAATAATTACTAGAAATTTTGTTTAAGCCATTAACACTAGGCTGTGGACTGTATGACATTTATTAAGAGACTTGACAACTCTTATGTAATTTGCTGGTCCACGATTTACACTAATTATAAGTGTACAACAAATGCAAGACATTTACCCAACTATTCTTTGAGTTCTCCATCGTAACGCCTCCCTCTTGGCAGGCAACTAATGTTGGCCAATGGAGTTAGTCACATCAACACTACACATTTATTTTACAGTATATAAACATTATTATATCCTTCAGTTCTTACTTATTAATTGTAGGGAAATTATAAACAAAAAAATAATTGTATGGAGCAAGGTGAAGGTCTTTATGAAGTATGTATATATAAACTGGTGGGTCAGCTGTGGTATTGAGCTTTCACTGACAGCTGTGGCGGCTGCGGCAGTGACGGCTCTGGCGGCTGCGGCAGTGACGGCTGTGATGGTGTTGCTGATGAATAATAATGATGATGATAATGTTGACTGCCTTGTTATGACTAGCTTCTTGGTCTCCTCTTCTGGCTGACACACATGACAAATGATCCAACCACATTTTGATATGTATTAGAGGCTCACCCTGTGTCATGGCGATCCAGTCTCTCACTAGTGATACACGTGCAACTTTCAACGTTTCCTGCTGATGAACAACCACTGCACTGCCAGACGTGTGGCGACCGGTCTTATTAGCTTACTTGTAGTTAAAAGATCAAGAAACTGTATAAACATTCTGCTTCTCCTACCACCCCATCTTTTAATCATAGGTTTTTATAAATCTGTAAACTTAAAATTTACAAGGAACGTTCAGATAACGTCTGAAATCACAGAAGACAAAAAATTAATAATGGAAGCCGTGTTTTGTAGAAGTTAGTTAAGCTCAACACTTTCTGATGGCAGGAAATCCAGATAATTCTTTTTTCTTTCTTTTTTTACGTTGTCAAACTTTGTCGAGTGGAATAGTTTCAGGGAAGAATGTTTACACACAAAAATACATTTTTCAGTTTATCAGAGAATGTAACTAATCGTTGATAAGAAACTGATTAGATAAGCTCTGTGGTCGATAGCTAATCATTGTTAGAACGCTGATTGGTCGATAGTTAACATTTAAATTACTTGTGGCAGGGCGCTGATTGGTTGATAGCCAACTATGGGTGACACGAAGCCGATTGACCAATAACTGTAACATAAATAATAATATCTTTATTTACTACAAGTACATGTACAAGGTCTACAGTCCTAGCTGACAACAATGACATACTGCTATATAGAAAGTCCCTTGTTATGCTCCGCATTTCGGTACAATTCGGGCAAATTAGGTCAGTGTCCCAGGATGCGACCCACACCAGTCGACTAACACCCAGGTACCCATTTTACTGATAGGGAACATAGACAACAGGTGGAAAGAAACACGTCCAATGTTTCTACTCTGGCTGGGAATCGAACCCAGACCCTCGCCGTGTGATGCGAGAGCGTTAGCCACCAGGCCACCAGAGCCCCAAAATTTCAAAATAGCAAACGTTTCGTTTATTTATTATTGTTGCCATTACGTAAGTCATTTGGATTAAGCTATCTACATGTAATTAATAGTTGACAGGAAATTGATTACACGATAGCCAACCAATGTCAGTGTGTTATCTAGATGAGGGCGTTGATAGCGAGGTTTAGTAGAAATTCTAGACTTAAGATTAGGAAGTAATGAAGTATCAGCCACTTACGCCCGCAGGAGGTGGGTGATGGTGAGGCGTGATGACCACTCACTGGCTGATGAGAGTATGGGCCGCCCCCACTGGGATGGTGAGACCTGTGGTGTAGCTTGTGTGGGGACTCCCACTGTGGGTGGTGAGGTGTATGGTGACTCCCACTGTGTGTAATGAGGTGTATGGGGACTCCCACTGTGTGGTGTGTATGGCGACTACCATTGTGGGTGGTGAGGTGTATGGGGACTCCTACTGTGAGAGGTGAATGGGGACTCACTGTGGGTGGTGAGATGTTTGAGGACTCCCGTTGTGAGTGGCGAGATGTTTGGGGACTCCCACTGTGGGTGGTGAGATGTTTGGGGACTCCCACTGTGGGTGGTGAGATGTCTGGGGACTCCCACTGTGAGCGGTGAGATGTTTGGGGCTCCCACTGCGGGTAGTAAGATTTTGGGGACTCCCACTGTGGGTGGTGAGGCACATAGGGACTCCTAATATGAGTGGTATGGTGTATGGGGACTCCTACTGTGGGTGATGAGGTGTATGGGGACTCCCACTGTGGGTGGTAAGGTGTATGGGGACTCTGAGTGGTAAGGTGTTTACCTGGAGTTTACCTGGAGAGAGTTCCGGGGATCAACGCCCCCGCGGCCCGGTCTGTATAGGGATTCCCATTGTGGGTGGTCAGGTGCATGGGGACTGACTGTGGGTGTTGTGTATGGGGATTCCCATTGTGGGTGGTGAGGTGTATGGGGACTCCCACCTTGAGTGGTGTGTATGGGGATTCCCATTGTGAGTGATGACGTGTACGGGGACTCCCATTTTATGTGGTGAGGTGTATGGGGACTCCTACTGTGGGTGATGAAATGTATGGGGACTCCCACTGGGTGGTAAGATGTATAGGGATTCCCATTGTGGGTGGTGAGGTGTATGGGGACTCCCACCTTGAGTGATGTGTAAGAGGATTCCAGTTGTGAGTGGTGAGGTGTATGGGGACTCCCTTTGTGGGTGATGAGGTGTATGGGGACTCCTGCTGTGGGTGGTAAGGTGTATGGGGACTCCCACTTTGGGTGGTAAGATGTATGGGGACTCCCTCTGTGGGTGGTTTGGTGTGTGGGGACTTCCACTGTGGTTGGTGTGTATGGGGACTCCTATTGTGGGTGGTGAGGTGTATGGAAACTCACGCTGTAGGTAGTAAGGTGTATGGGGACTCCCTCTGTGGGTGGTAAGGTGTATGGGGGCACCTACTCTGGGTGGTGAGGTGTATGGGGACTCCCACTGTGGGTGGTGAGGTGTATGGGGACTCCCACTGTGGGTGGTGTGTATGGGGATTCCCATTGTGGGTGTTGGTGTGTATGGGGATTTCCACTGTGGGTGGGGAGGTGTTTTGGGTCTCCCACTGTGGATGGTAAGGCGTATAGGGACTCCCACTGTGCGTGGTGAGGTGTATGGGGACTCATATTGTGGGTGGTGTATGGGGACTCACTGTGGGTGGTGAGATGTTTGGGGACTCCCACTGTGGGTGGTGAGGTATATGGGGACTCCCACTGTTGGTGGTGAGGTGTATGGGGACTCCTACTGTGGATGGTGATGTTTGTGGGGACGACCTCTGTGGGTTCACGTTTCCGTCACTCTGATGGCGTTGTTTCAACCGTAATAATGTACCATTATATCACTTTAACATTATTTCGATGTCTTTCGTCACTTACATAATTTATATTATTATTAGTAGTTGAATTATAAATATTTTTATTAGCTAGAATGAAGACGGTGTTTGAGTAGTTAGTGCCTAGTGGCAGGTGGCTCTCGCCATCAATGGCGGGGATATTTCTCCTTTCGTCTAAAACTGTTGAAAGTCGTGGCCGTTGATACACAACAAATTATGAATATTGATTATGAAAAGTTAAAATAGATTTTGAGAACGTTTACTTGTTTTTTGATTATGATTTATCATTTAGGTAATATAAGTTAATTGGCCTTGACCACGACAGTAGCAAATTATTGATAGTGCAAAATTTGAAAATGGCGGAAATGGAATATGTTTAAAGCGCTGATTAATCAAACCGTTTTAGTTTTGTAAATACTGTAAGAAAAGACTCCCTTGAAGAATCAGAAGAAAGTGGCTGTGAGAGTAGTCCGTCTGCCTGTTAGTGGACGGAGTGGATCCCTCCACCACTCCCTGTGCTAAATGACCCACATGGGCTTAGTGCTTCATATAAATATGTGGTCGAAATGCTTCCTCCCAGAGCCTCAACACTTCTTGGTGAGGTTCATCACAATCACGAATCAGTCCTAGTTGAGTGGATCTGAGCTGGTTAAGAGTCTAACAACCAGAGTTTATGACAAGCCTGCCCTATCACTGGAGATAATTCATTCACAGCCAACATCAGATTTTTCTCCCCACTGGCTGGGAATGAAGAGTGTCTGCAGCCTAGTCAATTATCTCATTTTCTCGGATACCGGCATGAGAAAGGAGTCATTGTCGAATAACGAGTCAGCCTGGCGTAGAATTGAAAAATAGTGCTTGTCACTAGCAGTTCCACTAGCAGCTAGTGGAAGTATGTCTCCTTCCAGGGCACAATGAGGTACTGATCTTATAGTAGGAAGAAAAACTTGGGATGACAGAGTATGTAAAAAAAATTACTCGTTGCACAAATAAGAGTGATGTATACGACAAAAAGTACGTCTGCAAGAGTAGAATGTATTTTGTCTGGCTCCAGGCTTGGCATTCAGTTTGTAATCCACCTGTATAGTGTGAAAAAAATGTATATTGGTGTGTGTTTGTGAGGGGACGGGGTGTAAATGTTACCACGTACGTACGTGTATTTACAAGGCTTGGTTCATAGCTCCTGGCACCATGCAGATGGGTTGGTGTAAGTTTTGTCTGCCTTTTTCTGAGAGAGTGGTATCGGAGGAGGAAAGGAGGAAGGTAGTGCAAGGGGGAAGGGAGAGAGAGAGAGAGAGAGAGAGAGAGAGAGAGAGAGAGAGAGAGAGAGAGAGAGAGAGAGAGGGCGGACCTCTTTGCTGAACACTTTGCTATCAAAATGCAAGTTCCTGATCCAGCAAGGGACCCTCCTTGGCTAGCTGCAAGAACTGTGTCAAAACTGTCAGTGGTGACAATAAGGCAGGAGGAGGTGCATTTCCTTCTTAAATCGCTTAACCAAGAAAAGGCTGTGGGCCCAGACAAGTTGAGCCCAAGATTGCTGAGATGATGTGCAAACCAGCTAGCAGCACCTCTAACTCGCATCTTTCAGCACTGCCTAGTACAGTGTAAATGGCCCTCTCTATGGAAAGAGGCAAATGTAGTCCCTGTTCACAAAAAGAAGAGCAGAGCAGAAATCAGCAACTATAGACCAGTGTCACTCCTGTCAATCACTGGTAAAATCCTTGAGACAATAATCTCAAGACAAATGACAGTTTTTTGACTACCACTCACTACTTTGTGATCGTCAGTATGGCTTCAGGAAAGGTTACTCTGCTGCTGATCTGTTGTTAAACCTCTCCACTAAGTGGCACCAATCACTGGATGAATCCAAAGTCAGCTGTGTGGTAGCACTGGACATTGCTGGCGCTTTCGACTGGGTGTGGCACCAGGGCCTCTTAGCAAAACTTCAAGTACTGGGAATTGCAGGCTCTACGCTATGTCTCCTCAGTGATTACCTTCATGGTAGATCTCTAAGTGTAGTTCTCAATGGAACGGAATCAGCAAGACATCCTATTGGGGCAAGTGTTCCACAAGGAAGTGTGCTGGGACCATTGTTATGGAATGTCTACTTCAACGACCTTCTTCATCTCATCCCAGAATCACATGCATATGCAGACGACTGTACAGTGACATTCACTTATCCAAGAGAAGAAATGCCAGCTGCTCTAAGCTAAACCAATCACCAGCTTAGAGCTATATCAGCTTGGGGAAATAGATGGCAAGTAACATTTGCACCTGAGAAAACGCAAATGATAATCATCTCTAGGCACCATGATGGTAATGCTGGTGCAGTAGTAAGGATGAATGGGAGGGTGTTGGCACCTGGAGAAGTTGATATCCTTGGGGTGAAATTTGACTCCAAACTAACCATGAAGAACCATGTTGTAAATCTTGCAAACAAGGCAGCCAGGAAGCTTACAGCACTAAACCGTATCTCGCATCTGCTTGACAGTAGGGGTTGCAAGATTCTGTACGAGGCACAAGTACGCTCACACCTTGAGTATGCTCCACTTTCTTGGTTTGCCTGGCCCCCCTCTCATCTGCGACTGCTTGACAGAGTAGAGAACAGAGCAAGACGTCTCATCTCTCGCCTGGACCCATCCTGGATAGATCTGTCATTTCAGCAGAACCTTCAGCATAGGAGGGATGTGGGTGGCCTAACTGTTATGTACAAGGCCAATATTGTCAAAGTACCACACTTGGATCCACTTCGAGGACAGCGTGAAACAAGCTTTTATGCCACAAGACGGGCAGAAAGCAGCAACTTCACTCTGGCTGTACCCTTCTCCAGAACATCACTCCATCTGAGATCATATATACCCAGGATGACTCGAGTATGGAACACATTCGTACAGCATAATGATGTCAACGAGATAAAGTCAGTTGATCAAATGAAAATGCTGGCCCACAGATGGCTCCAACTTCATCCTGTTCCCTACTTGTATGTCTCATAATAAAAATGCTTTCAAATGACCTGATGTAGGTAACAGCTCTTAGCTTGTCAATAAAGTTAGGAATCCTTAACCTGTAAATAGCTTGTCAATAAAACTAGGGATCCTTAACCTTATCAAACCCTGTTAAACAGAGAGAGAGAGAGAGAAGCAGGGAGACAGGATGCTAGCGCCACTCGCATCATTGAGATGCTCAATTTAGACAATCATTGGGGTGTGGAAGGAGCATGGAGGGGATGGGAGAACTGGAGGGGTGGAGGTGACTGGTTGAGGGATATGAGAGGGGATGGTAGAGCGGTGGAGGTTGCTGGTAGAAGGAAGTATTAGGGTGGGAGAGGTGGAAGAGGGTATGGTTGGAAGAATGTGATGAATGGTTTAGAAAACCGACAAGTTGAAGAATTGAGACACTTATGCAACACATGGGAATCTTTATTTATTCAATAAAGATTCACAT